>NC_142096.1:5683026-5833294 GCF_054644295.1 Miniopterus natalensis
ATGTGCTGCAGAATTTGGTTTGCTAGTATTTTATTGAGAATATTTGCACCTATATTCATCTGGGATATTGGTCTGTAATTTTCTTCTTTGTAGTGTTCTTATCTGGCTTTAGTATAAGGGTGATGCTGGCCTTGAAAAATGAGTTTTGGACTCCTCCCTCCTCTTTAATTTTTTTTGGAAGAGTTTGATTACCCTGCTTTGAACCCCGGGACTTAACTGGTCAGAACTTGCTTTTCAGTGATGGACAGGCTGATGAAAAAATGGATGGATGAGTGGATAGTGGTAGATGCACAATGCTGTACACACAGGTGCACACAAACTGCTGTGTGAAAGCATTGTAGTAAGCATGACAGCCTGTAGCAGGAGCATGTCTGTGTCTGTGTGGACAAAATCTTTACATTTTAAGATTTGAAAATATTCAAGAGAAAATGACATGGAAGCAATGAAAACAAAGACAGCCTCCTCTGGATTCTGAATCTCAGGATGTGAGAAGGGCTGTGCTTGACGCTCTGATGAGTTATCTGTTAGGGCCTTGGTTCAATACAGCACTGAACAGGTTGAGTAACCAGCATTATGTTCTGCGGGGCCTCTTGAGACCACGGCAGACCCTGATGGTGGTTTTGGCGCTGGAACCTGTCAGCAGTTTGGGATTGGAAGAATTTAGGGGCGGGGAAGGTGGCCTTATGTTCCCTCCTTCGTTTTCCCTGGAAACACTTGATCTCTTGGATGATGCTCCTGTCAAGATTGGATTTAGCCTCCCCTTTTTCTCATCTGGCTCCTCAGGCACCTCTGGGCTTAAGATTTCTAAACTCTGTACCAAGAAGACAAGAGTGACCCCATCACTTCTCTCCTCATGAATTGTCAAGGGCTCCCTGTTGCCCTTAGGATAAATTAAAAGACTCCTGGCGTGTCCCTTTAGGACCTGGGCCCCCCATAGCCTCATTTCTCCCTCATTTCTCACCTCTGGCTGAATCAAATCCTTCATACCATGTTTTTTACATTTTCTTACCTTTCCAAAAAATAAAAAAGCTCTGATTGATTACCTCCTTCCTATTTGAATGTAACATTAATATTAAAATTTAGTATTAGTGTTTCCTATGCAAATACTTCTCCTATTCTCCAAGCAGATTTATTTTCTCTGTTGTGGTATCATTGTGATTAATACATTAGCTCAGCTCAACGGATATTTAGAACCTCGTAAGTGCTAGATTGGACCCTGTTTATAAAGAGTTTTCAATCTACGTGGGAAAAATAGTATTTAATCTTTGGTTACATTCATCATTCTATGTTGTAGCTACTGTTTGAGGTTTCCTGACGAAACCTAGTGTGCATATTGTTTAGACTCTCACATCTTATGAATATCTTTCAGTTATTGTGATAACTGGATTAAAAATTTATTGCTAACAAATACATATCATTCATTGCCTGTGCAAAGTATAATTATTGATGGTTTCGCACCTTCATCAGAGGTATGTTAATTGGCATTTCAGCTTGATCCATTTCTGTTTACTTATATTGATGTCATAGAGAAAGGAATGGAAAATATAATGCACATCGCACTGGGTGTTATTTCTAAATTGGTCATGTTGTTATTCATATAAAGTGAATCTCCAAGACCAGGAAGAAGTATTAAAGGTTAAAATGTGCTTTAGATTAAAAGTAACAAAATTAGAAAGCAGAGATTTGATTAGAACAAAGAAGAAAAGTTATGGGTCATACTGGACACTTGGGGAATATGAATGTGTAGCTTGAACATGAGTCAGTAAGTACATTGGTGAAAAAGCTAACATCGTTTTGGGTAGATTCCAAATTAAAAGATTTACCAGGGAGAACTAAGAAACGCTTACTAATTTTATTCCCTACTAGTCAGCATTTTGAGTAGTACTGCTGATCACACATTTGGCAATATTTTAAAAAATACCGAACAAGTTTCAATAAGCGATTTGAAGAGGAAGGAAAATGAAGAAAACTTTAAAATGAGGTGAATGTTGGTTTTTTTAAAAACCGGAGACAGGCTTTATGACTGCTCTCTAGAGAGTGTGTCTTTGAGGCTTATCCTGTTACACTGAAAGCACAGCTTACACAGCCGACCCTGGACAACAGAGGTCTGATCTGCGCGGGTCCGTTTATACGTGGATTTTTTTCAATAAATATACAGTTGGCCCCCCTTATCCCTGGTATGGGGATAAAACAAAACAGTATTTTAAATCTGCGGTTGGAAACCCATGGATTTTGGTATCTGCAGGGGTTTTGGAATCCATCTCCCATGGATTCTGAGGAGCTACTATAGTTACGTATTTGGGAGGTAAAAGTGATATGGGGTTTTTGACTGCATGAGAGGTCAGCCCTCCTCACCCCCCACACTGTTCAAGGGTCAACTGTTTATGCAAAGGACTGTTGCTCTTCTAAGTAATTCTTTTGGTCAGTACGTTCCAATCCACACACACTGCCATGCTTACAGATTTTAAAAACTTCAAAATCGTTTTTGTTGCCAATTTAGCAGACACATGAGGAAATCGGTATCTTACCATTAAATATATACTTTATTTTCTTTTAAAGATTGTCAAAGAGAGAAACAAAAGGTAGTTTTGAATATGTATCTGGAACATGCCTTCTGTTAGATACAAAGATGGTTGAGACCCTGTGTCACCCACCTTACCCACTATTTGTCACTCTGAGTGGTAATTTTTTCTTTCGAACATTCAGACTTACCTCTCAAATGATCAAGATTTGTCATCATCAGGACAATTCAGAAGAATGACTTTACACCATAAATGTAGATGAAAATGAGGAGTAGCAAAAGTGTTTTGATGAATTAAATGTTGAAATATTTAGCTTATGACTACATTGAAGAACAGTTGTTGGCTGTCTGCCGATTCACTATAGCATAGTCAGACCTTATGGTTTAAATGCTCCTATGCCAGCCCCTTTCTCCTAACTGCCACTTACTAGTTGTGGGGTCTTTGGCATGTTGCTTAGATTCTTTAAGTTTCTTCATTGTAAAATATGAATAATAATACATTTTCATGGATTTGTTGTGATAAATTGCATTCATCACAGTGCCTGACTTAATTAGTGGCTACTGTTGTTAATTATATTGACAGCAATAATAAAATATGCCTTGGATTATTTCATGCTTTTATGAAAGGTAACAGTTTTCTAATTCTATAAAGGAAAGAAATGAGCTAAAACTAGAAGAAATTTAGTTTGACGGAAAGAAATACCAGTGGGGTTATTAAATCCCTAAAACCAGAGAATGGAACAGGGCGATGGTTATTCATTGATGGCCTTGCATTTATTTATTTGTTTTCTAGTGCCAGTTACCTACAGAGAGCATTGAGTGTTTTTCTTGAGATAGCTAGCAATGTACTTATCGTAGGATTTTTATTATTTAAATGTCTCCATTTCCTTTGAATGGATTTTTATTTTTTTTCTGAGGCATATCGTTTTTAATGTATACCACAAAAGATGGCCCTTTACATAATCATTGTGTTCATTATTTTAAATTTTTTTTCTTTAATCCTCACCCAAGGATATGCTTATTGATTTTAGAGAGACGAAGTGGGGGAGGAGAGAGAAAGAGAAACATCCATTGGTTGGTGGCAATACGTGCCCCAATCAGGGGTGGAACTGGCGACCTAAGTATGTGCCCTGACCGGGAATTGAACCTGCGATCTTTTGGTGTGCCGAACAACACTCCAACCAACAGCCACACTGGCCAGGGCTTAAGTGTTCATTACTGATGCGCTATCACTGTTGGAATTGGAGATGATTTTAAGTAGCATGTTGGAAACTTTTGTTTTTAATTAAAAAATTATTTATTTTACTGTGTATTAGGTAAAAATAATCCCTCATGTTATACCTGTGATTTCAGCTATTATTGTTTAAAATGATAGTGGAATAAAAGTTTGTTCAGGAAACAAATTTATCATAAAGTAAAAAATCGTGAGTAAATTTAAAGAAAAACGTTAACAGTAGTATAAGCGAATTACTTAGTACTCACTATGTGCCGAGTACTAAGTTCTTGATATATATTGAGTCATGTAATCCTCACAGCAGTGTTGAAGGTAAGGTACTATTATTTATCCCCATTGTGCACATGAGAAACAGAAGTACAGAGAATAACAATCTTGCACTTGGTTATAGACGTTAAGTGGCAGAGCTGTAGTATCTGTCCATGAACTCTGACAGTATCCAAGCTCTTAGCCACTGTGAGATGCTGCTGCGGCTTTATTAAGTAAATAATAACAAATGGTACAAGGACTTGGTAGCAATGATGATGTTAGTACACAAAAACATGAAGTTTGTGGAAACTGCTCAGATAAAATATTTCTCATCTATAATGATTAGAAATTCCATATAATGTATGTATATGGAATTAAATAGAGCTGCATAAAAAATATCATGGTTATTCTAAGCATGATGAAACATTATTATTTTATCATGTCTTTTATATAATGAAATAATGCTTTATTTAAAAAAATCACCATTTAGTGAGGTATAGTGACAGGATTCCTCCCCCCACTTCTGCACCTGTTTCTGTGAAAAGGAAATGTTCATAATTTATAACTAGAGAAAGTTGTTTTTTTAGGTCATTCACAACTGTACTCCAAACTGTTTGATATTTTAGTTTTAGGATTTAACTTTCTAACAAAAGTTATGTGACATCAGCAGCTAGGTGCAATGAAGGCTCTCTCAGGAATACTCTTAGTAGAAAGGAAGACTGGGCCTTGAGGTTGTGTGGGCTTGAATGTGATTTTTATTTGATATATGAGCTGTGACATAACTATTGCATGACTGAGATGTACTTGTAAGTGCCGTACTATGCAGATGTGTGTTTTTTTTTTTTTTTTCTGAAACAAAGCCAGAAACAAAATCTTGAATGTGTTCATTTAGTGGGGAAAGAATACTTCATAGAAACATATGGAAACATTTCTAAGTTTTTTTCATTAAATGAGCCTTTTACTTTCTAAGCATTTTTATGATTGTTCAAGTTAATATGTCATTTGCCTCATATTTTCCAAGTTTAGTGAGACATGGAAGTCTTACAGAACTGGGATGTTTTGAAACAACCAGATCATTTTTAGGAATGCACATTTTAGAATTAGATTCGATGACTATTAAAAGCTAGGATTGAACACAGATAAAATTTTCATTAAATTATTAATCATAAGACTGTCCATCTCTAATTATTTTAACATTATGATGGGATTTGGTGAGGAGATTTATAGAGCAGTTACTCTTTTTAATGTTTCATAGGACAACAAAGGAAATCATAAAAGAAAGAACACTACAAATATAAGTGACTGCTTTTAATTTTTCATGTTTCCTTTTGACTCATGTCCTTATACATAGTTTTACGTGATTTGATTTATTATGTATGTACCACTCAATGTTATGCTTTCTTTTATAACATTTCATTACATTTTTTTTTCTTTTCAGTGTCACGTACTTTTGTCTTTGCCATTGTGAAAAGCATACAGAGAACTTCACCTTAGATTCTAAGTCCCACTCAGCCTCTCATTTTATCTTTTTCTCTTTTGTCAGAGAGCAGTGATAGGACGTGTACATGTGCCTTTCCACTTAGCTTGGAGGCTGAATTTGGTGTATATTTTGTAGTTTTCACCTTCTCTGACTGCGTATTTGACACTCGCATTCTGTGCTTGATTTGTGGGCTCTTCTTTGTCGTTTATCCTTTAGCTGCGGCCAGTACGTGACAAATACTTCATTTAATTTTGTAGTCCAGAACTTTTTCCTGAAACTGGTAAATTTATTTGGATGTGCCATGGTATCTAAAATTCACTATTTTCAAAATGAAACTTGACTCTTTTTCTCAAATAATAGCTAATGGTATCACCATTCACCCATTGTTTTATGCAAAACACCTAAGAGTCGTCATGTTCTGTCAGTTCTTCCTCTTAAATCTTCCCGACCTCTGGCCACTGCTTTGTGTAACCATGTCTTTATTTCCAGCCAGGATTGCTGTGGTATCTTACCAAGGGATCTATCTCCCAGTCCTCTTTCTCTTTCTTTTTTAAATCCTCACCCGAGGATATGTTTATTGATATTAGAGAGGGAGGGAGAGAGGGAGGGGAGAGGGGATCATTGTGAGCTGAACCACCGGCCAGGGCCTCCCAGTCAGTCCTTTCTTGCTCTCCAGTTCTTTCTCTCCATTGCAGTCTCAGTGATCTTTATAAAATGGAATTCTGATTATGTCTTTTAGTGGTTTCCCATTAAAATTGGAACTTCTTTGCATATCAGAACAAGGTTATTTCATGATCTCAGACTTGTCTCGGGGAAGTTCCTTCGAGCTTCTTCCTCTTGCTGTGTTGAACTGCTGAGTGCCCAAACACATGCATGGGTCATCCTCTGCTGTGGCACACAGTGATCCACCTGCCTGGGACACCCCTCCTCCCGGCATAACCGTGCCTCCTCTTGTCTGTCTTATGACTTCTCTTCCTTGGAGACTTAACTGACGCTTCATACCTTTCAGGGTGAGTTAGGTGTACTTTTATATTTCCAGAGTATGCTGTCAGACATACAGTATAAGCCTGAAAAGTGTTTTTAAATTGAATCATTGAATAATCCACTGGGTTAATTTTGGGGAATTCATTAACATTTGGAATTTAGGTGATTGCTAGTTATTAGATAAAGCAGTTTGCATCTTCATGCATGTTAATATTTTAAAAAATGATTTTTCTGCCAAAATATCGCAAGAAATATTGACTCAAAGGTAGAGACACTTTTTATGAATCTTGGAATCATCCTTTGGTGATAATTCTTAGCATCAGTCTTGCCCAAACTATATGTCAGAAATCAAGACTGTTGCTACTGGTAACATTTTCTGTGTTTAAATAAATC
Organism: Miniopterus natalensis; assembly: GCF_054644295.1. Taxonomy (NCBI): domain Eukaryota; kingdom Metazoa; phylum Chordata; class Mammalia; order Chiroptera; family Miniopteridae; genus Miniopterus; species Miniopterus natalensis. Next base: position 5,689,888 of record NC_142096.1, read on the forward strand.
TTTTTATCCTTACAAAAAATGGACTTCAGTATATGCATTTATTTTTGCATTTAATAAACATATGTGGGTGCCATTGTATGCCACTCTGTGCCAGGCACTGGGGACACAAACATAATAAGAGTCTTTTCTTGGTTAATTGCAAAATAGGTTTTCTGAGAGCTTTGAGCAGTAATATGCATAATATAATTCATATACATTTATTCTACTAATTGGAGCTGCCTGTTAAATATGAAGACAAATCAATGTTTAATTTAACCTGTTCATGTCATAAGTTTAACAAATTTTGTTACTTATATTTGAGAGTGACTTCATTACTAGAAAAACTGCATTTTTCCATATTAGCTTTGCATTTTTGCTTTTATCCCTTATATTAGAGGAAGGTTGTTTCAGTTAGGATCAGATTTTAATAAGTAATAAAATTAAAGTGTTTTTTTGTTGGAAAATATGACTAATGAATTGCTGAATGAAGTTGTTTTATTATTTTTAACAAGTTGAACTATTAGTCTTTATAATATAGTTTATCCATGTTTATTTCTTTACTTAAACAATTATTCAAGTACGTTTCATATTTTCATACTGAAATATAAGCAGATGGTTATAATATTTCTTTGTACAGATATCCACACAAGAACTCTTTGTGCTGTTGGCGGTACTGTTACACAGTTTCTTACTACAGTATGTAAATATATTACCTCAACCCTTAATCAGCCTACCATTGCCATTGATGACCCAATGCTTAAATTGTAACACTATGCCGCTGACCCAGACTCTGGGGGCTTATTTTATTTTATTTTTTGATGCATTGCTGTAGGCAATTTTAAGGGTGTGGAACCAAGCCATTTTCTCCCTTGGACTCATTTCCACTTTTATTTCCTATGGGAATCTTAGCCTTCCTCTAAAATATTAAGATTTTTAAATTGTTCACCTATTCTTTGATTACTGAGTGGAAGAGTAATGCTGCTTGCCCATTTTAACTTAACTGAATTAAAAAATTAGTATGGCTAACCCCCATTAGTGTTAAACAATTCTCAAAATGAAAATTTTCTAATTCATAAAATACCTTTCTGGTAGACACTTTATTCATATATGTGTGTGTTTCATGGTTTAGTTTTATTTTATTCTTATATGCTAAAAATGTTTGGCCTGATTTTTGTCCCAGGAGGGTGTAATTGAGAACTGACAGGTTATATGAAGTTGAAAAGAAATTTTATGAGTTGTAAAAACCAGTGCTTCATTTTTCCTTAGTAACTAATATGTTATTTGTAAGGAAGTATCCTACAAGTTCAAAATGAATTGGCCTCTAAATTGCCTAGCAGCTTTCAATTTTAACATTTATAACTGCTCTTGAAAAAAAAATTAAGTTTATTCACTAGGAAGAATGAAATTATTTTTAGAATATAAGAATTTTTGGGGCTTGTATATGCTGATCATTTTAACTCAATCTTACAGAAAAAAACTATGTAAAAACCATATGCCTTTAAAGGTTTTAAAAAAATTACTTTTATTTTAGTTCATTTTCTTATCAAGAAACTTATAGAACAACTTACTTAAACCAAGTGCATTATGAAGCACTGGGTTATTGATATGAGACAGGCACAGATGGAAGGGAAACAGAAATATAATCTCATAATTGTAGTATGGTAGGTACTGCTAGGGTAGCCACAAGAAAAGAGCAGTTGATTGTATTTTAAAGGCTTCATAGAGGAGGCAACATTTGAATTAAGACTTAAATGTAAATAAAGAATCTACTAAGTGCCGTGTGGTTAGGAGTTTGGGGGAGTGAGTATAAGTGTGTCTGTGAAAATTAGTGGAGAATGAGGATGGTGGTAGCTATTTCATCAGATGCTTAATATAAAACGAATGCTCTGTGCACTGTTAAAAATGGCCATTTTAATTTATAGGCATAAGGAGTGATTTTTGAAATGGAAACAGTGCTGGTTGGATTCTCCTGGAAGCAGACACTGCGATGGAGTTAGGATTGCAGGCAGTTTACTGAGGCATAACACCTGTGAAAAGAAAACAGTGGGAGCACGATTGGTTAAGAGCAGCCATCACATTGTGAACCTGACTTGACAAAGTCCCTGCCAACCCAACAGGGACCTTTGGAACAAAGGTTGTTCGAGGAGTCCTGCATTGGGTAAAAATGACTAGGCCTCTCTACCACCACTACTCAGGTGTTGGCTGTGGGCTTCCCTGAGAGAAGTATGTCCTTGACTGGAAAGTGAGGCAAACTCTAAAGAAGCTAAGAGCTGGAGGCTGTCAGCTAATCACATTCCTTGCTGCTGGGCAGTGTGTCCTTTGTTGAAGGGTAATGTAAGAGGTACATTATGTATTTGCCACAAGAAATCAGGGTGAGGCAGACCTTGGAATGATACTAATCATTAAATTCATTTTGTCAGTCAATAAATATCACTGGACACTTACTATGTGCTAGGAATAGTGCTGGTCATGGATAATGTGAGCAAAGAAGATCTCATGTTGGGGAAAGATCTGGAGGGGAGTATTCCAAGACAAAGAAATACTGGGTATAAAGCCCCTGTTATGGGCAATGGCTTGTCAAAAAAGAGAAAGAATGCCATTTTGGCTGCAGAGTTCTGAAAAAGGGAGAAGGGAGAGAAACGGTAAGAGAGAGAGGAGGAAGGGAAATGAGGTCAGAGAGTTTGGCTGCAGCCACTAGAACCTTGCAAGGCACAATAAGGACTTTGGATTTTATTCTGATTAAAATGGGAGGTCATTGGAGGGCTTTATTTAACCAGAGGAGTGACACAATTTGACTTATGGTTGGAAAGTTTACTCCTGCTTACCAGCATCCACATTTAATAGTCATAATGCAAATATGTCTTGACTACTGACTTAATGATATGCTGTGTAGCCACTTGGAGAATTCTTTTACATTGCTGGCAGTGTTATAACATCTGCAGAAAAGATACACATCAGTTCCATTATCAGTTTATTTTTTAGCCACTTCCCATATTTCTGTAGTAATTCATTAATATTTTGTTTTAAAGTAACTATTCATTACTCAGTTAGCCATATTAATTTTAATTTTTAGTTGATGGCACAGAACTTTTTTTGGGGGCTTTTTTTTAGCTCTGGAAAAAAAGTAAACTTCTTTGTAGGAATTTTATTTAGGTATTTGAAACTCTTCATGAGAATGGGTTGCAGGCCTGTAAAGTTTAACTGGGCCCTCCCTGGATCCATACCACTCTCTGGTGGAATGCAGGACAAAATTTAAAGATCCCAGGTTTCTTGCATATAGCAGAGACCTGCACATTGCTGGCTTCCAGAGCTGCTGTTATTTCTTGGGATCAGAAGTTTGCCCTCCTCCCATAGGAATTTTTAGGACTCTATCTTCATCTAAGTATTGATTTGCCTAGTTGAGAATGATTTTAGTTATTTTTGACTCTAAGGCTTGTATTATTTATTAGAAATTAAGGTTCAGTTCTGAAAAGTATCTTCTCATTGCTAAAGTTTGAACCTTAGCCCCACCTTTTATTAACCATGTGACTTAACCAAGTTTTAAAGACTCAGTTTCCTTCTCTGCAGAATGAGGAAGACCGGTAGTACTTGCTTTATAGGCCCATAGTGGGGAGGAAGTGAAATTATGTAAAATACCTGGCATACTATGACTGTTTTTATTGCTGCTGTAAGTGCGACATTACTTTATTAGGATGTATGGTAGTATAGACTCAGTTTGGATATTCATTTAAAATCTGCAATTTTGCTTCAGCTCTGGCTTCAGGCTTTGAAAGATTGAATAGCATAATAGCGACTTTAGTGTCAGTTCTGGAGTCCTTGAATTTGTGTGTAAAAATACTTACCATCATTTCTAGTAGCCTCACAGCATCAGTTTAATAAATGAGGCATGTCGTTGGTTTATTGTTAAGGTCTCAATTTTCACTTTTAATTACTGGTAAGCATTCTCGATGTAACTGAGAATGAGCATTTCCTTATAGGTTTTATGTGTTGAAATTCTGTCAGAGAGTTGGAGTATAAATGTTTATTATTAAAAGAGTAAAGTACTACATGTGCCAGTGGTTGTAAAAGCTGTTAATTTTATGTACAAAAGTAATTATTTCAAAGGTTCAATACCTTGGTAAAGAGATTGATAGTTAACATAAATATTAACAGAAAGTTTTCGTAATTTTTCTATGTTAAAAACATACTTAAACATTTCAATAAATGTAAAAGGCAATAGAGGTTGAATTATATCTTCATTCTTTATAGAATCTATAGAATTGTTTAATATACTAGCATCAATAAAACTTTAAAAATTGTAAGTGAAATTATATAAAATACCTGGCATACCATGACTGAAATAAAATATTTATTTTGTGGTTATTTAAGTTTATTTTAGCAACAAGTTTCATGATAAGGTTCTGTTTGGGAAGTTTTTACATTTTATGGGTTGAATTAAAGGCAGAATTCAGAATATTTGAGAAGGGATAACTCAAAATGATATTCAATAATATCTAAGAAAATAATTCTTAATTCAGATGTAAAGATGAAAAATATAGAGTATGCAAAGAAGAAAATATTAGAGAAAAATGAGATATCTAGAACACATCCTATTTACCTGGCCAAAATTACATACTTTTACGAGAATACTTTACAACCATTCTTATGGAGGTTTTAAATTAATTCTTATTTATATTTTAAATTAATTCTTATTTATAGAAGAGGGAAAGCTTAATATCTTGGTGGAAACATCAACAATGTTAGCCAAAAAATGTCTTACTTCCTCCCCATCTAGTTCAGTTGGAACTGAGCATTTAGTTGGTATTGTACATGTGTAGACTAGAGACTACAGACGTAACCTAGCAGCTGACAACAGGTGACAAATTGTGCACTCTACTGTCAAATTAAAAGTCAGCTCTTAAGATTCTTCATAAAAATTTATAATGATAATTTCTTTTAATTAGAATTACATTTACTCTTATAATATTTGGGAAATTATTATAATGATACTTGGCTCCTGCTCAGTGATATGCTGTATTTTAATAATAAAGACAGTAATAAAATATTTTTTTTCCTCCTATATACCTAACATATTTGTCAGTTTATCCAAAGTATACAGAATGGTGGGTAATTTTAGAAGAGAGGATTTTTTAACATCAAAATCATGCATTTTCATTCCAAAATTTTTTGTAGGCTAGTTTCTGTTTTAATTAATAATTTAGATTGGATATGAATATAAGATTTGAATAATTTCTTAAAAGTTTCACTCTGTACAATCAGAACCATTGTAAATATTTTTTTAAATTAAGTAATGTATCAAATTGATACTAAAAATAACTGAAATACCTTCCAACATAATTTATACACAAAAATGCTACCATGAAAACACTTTTTATGCATTATGTCATTTTCCCCTTAGGTCAGTGCATACATATATTTACTTTCAGTTCTTTTGTGATAGTTATTAAAACCACTTAACTGTGAAATAGAGGGTGATACATTAATAAAACAAAATTTTGCTCTTTGGTTTTTGTTACGGTAGAACACTATGGTAACCACTTACAGATTTCATTATCAATAAATGAAACAGAATAGTGTTTACTATAAGTGAGGGATGGAGATCTTCAAGTTTAAAAGCAGTTGTTTAGTATCCAAATAAATAATGCTGGACAACCCTGGCTGGTGTGGCGAAGTTGGTTGGAGTGTCGTCCTCTACACCAAAGTTGATGGGTACGATTCCTGGTCAGGGCACATACCCAGGTTGTGGGTTTGATCCCTGGTTGGGGCTCATATGGGAGGCAACCAGTTGATATTTCTCTCCCTACCCCTCTCTCTCAAATCAATAAAGTTCTTTTTAAAAAAATAATACTGGACACATTTTAAGAATACAAGAACTGGTTTAATTAACCATGGTCTGATGTGATGTGCATCCCACTCATGGTAAATGACAATGGCATTAACTGGCTGATGCTTCATAGTACTACTGGTTTTCATCTACTTTCATTGGCCAGATGTATCATAGAGGCATTATCTAAGGTCTGGATAACAGTTTTCATGGGTTTTGCTTTAATCATAAGTGTATATATATAGTTCATTGTTGATATCAATTCAGTGGAATTTCTAAAATCTGTCCTTGGTGACTTCTAAGTGTGAAACTGTAATGATTTTGCCATGTTTGCTGAAGCAGAGAGCAGATGAATTAGAAGGGTTTGTGTCCAGCTACAGTCAGCATTGATCATTATGACCTATTATTGCGTTCACCCTTTAAGTGGCCTATATTGCTAAAAGAAGGCAAGTGGAAAACGGAGAAAAAAGGATGGTTCTTTTGTGATGTGTAGAATATTCTGGAAACTCTTACCGTTACATAATGCTGTGTCAACTGTCTTAGACATAGAACAGTAATAAAAAATTTCAGTTCTATAACCATATTTTAACTTTTGGAATAAATGAAATACCTGATGGTATTTTTTCCCCCTCGCATATGTTTAGTGTTTGCTTTTTTGATTACTTGGTAAGAAAATAGAGGACTGTAACTCTAATATTCTATTTCCATTATCTTTCAGAATGCTGCCCTATGCAAGGCGAACAATTGAGATCTTTTATGAAAATGGTGAGGGCAAGTGACCAGGATAATAGGTTTATGTAGAAAATAGGAAAACAGGTCATGAAAATGTATTGTTAGTGAGAAATGAGGAATAAGTTAACAAATAAATATTTAATAAAAAGTCATGATTAAAACAGAAAAAGTGTCATGTATATCTTTGGACCAATAGGCTACACTGTAGGGTATGGAATTAACTTAGGAAGTTTTTCTGTTACCTGACTACAATATGCAGTTTTGAGTGAACATTTTTTTTTTTTTTTTTTAACTTAGGAATGGCCAGATGCCTTAAAAAAATGGTTAATGGTCTCCATTTCTTCAGCTTCATCTTATCCTACTGTACCACCATCTCCAATAAGCTTCACTGCGCTGAGCTTCTATAATAACTCCCCTAGACAATCTTAGCTCTTTTCTCAGGTTCCTGGCTCATGCTTTTCCATGATCCCTCTCCCAAGTAAATAAAGACTTTAAATATTTTATTTTTTCCACTGTTCCTTCATATTTTATTCTACTATCTCCTAAAAATACTTTCTAATTGTGTGGGTAAATTAATCATTTAGCTCTTAGCATTATAAGAATTGCTCTTAAACTCCCATAAACAAGAGTATTATGACCATTATTATTTTTCCTGTGTGTTGTTTATGTATGTGTGTAAATAGTGGGCTGTTTCTGACTTCCAGTTCATTTCCTTTAAAAAGTCTCATAAAAGTCCTAGTATTATTTACTAAGTATATACTTTAAGCAAATGAGATATGATTTATTTAGGTAAATTACAAACTTAAATATTTAACAGTGAATATTAAACTCTTAAAGACTGATCAATTTTGGTGACTGAGGCAAACTTCAGTGTTTACATTTGGATGTTTAAAAATAGAAACTGAATTAGAATTAGTTTTGGGTATAGATTTAACTTCTAAGGAGTCAGTGAAATGAGTTTGAAAAAAATGAAATGTAAATCTTACCTTGCTATACCTTGGTCACTATAGTTTGTGGTCCAAACCATGCATATTAATATCATCAGTAGGTAACAAAATAATTACAAAAACAGAGTATTAAGTCATTAACATATTGCTAGCAAAAATTTAAAATAATGTTTTTTGAATGATATTATTACAATACTGAGGTAGCCAGTAACCAAAGATGGCCATGAACTATGCTTTCTAGCATTTATATTCTTCTATAAGCCAGCCCTCTTATGACTCAATTTTGACCAATAGATTGTGGTGAAGGTGATACTGCATGACTTCTGAGGCTGAGTTACAAGTTTTACAGCTTCTGCTTGAGTCACTTAGAATATTTCTCTGGGTGAAGCCTGCCACCATGTTAGAAATCCAGTGTCTCTGGGTCGCTCATGTTGTGAGGAAGCCCAACCTAGCCAAGTAGAGAGGGAAGAGAGGGAGGGAGGGAGGGAAGGAGAGAGAGAGAGGGAGACCTATCTGACCCCCAAGAGTTCCAGTCATCTAGGCTGAGGTTCTGACGTGTGAGTGATGAAACCATCTTGGCTCCAGTTACTATCTGAATGCAGCTGCATGATGGAGACCCAGGCAAGAACCACCCAGATAAGTTTAGAAAATCCACAGAGCTGTAAGAGGTAAAAATAGATTGTTGTTTTAAGCCACTAAGTTTTGGAGTAGTTCCACAGCAGTAAATAAGAGGAACAGATATTGTTAACTAAAATTTGTTTTAAATGTGTTTTATTGTGGCCATTAAGGGCCAAGATATTTTACTCATCTTCATCATTACACACTTTTCTCAATGACAGTATTTTGGGACAAAAGATACTGATGTAAATTTTTAACCTAAAGCTGCTGAAAAAGAATAATTCTGAAGTTCAGAACCAAAATGTAGCTGGGTCCAACCTGGAGCATTTAAGGCTACTAGGAAACTTTATAAAGAGCTATGAATCACACCTCAGGGACCCATCAGTAATGTGGTGATTCAGATTGAATTCCAAGTATTTTCTATTTACATTTACATAAAAGAATAAAACAAGATATTAGGCTATTTGCTTTAAAGGAATCTAATTACCTTTTTCTAATTTAGATCATATTTTTGTGGCTCAGTTAGAGTATACTTAATAAAGTTAGGCTTCATGTAGAAGGGCGGGATTTGTATCAGACTAACGTAATTTTTAAGTACATTTATACCTTCCAGGCACAAGAAAATGTGAATCCCCTGATGTCAGAGACTGCTAGTGTTTCTTGATTACTAACACTTTGACCTCAAGTTCACTGAAGATTAGTATATTAGGCATAATGCATTCAAGCTCATTTTCTAAGTTATCTTTCATGTTTTGTCAACTGCCAGCTGGACTTTGAGCATTTTGGGGGAAATATGGTTAAAGTAGGCATAATTATCAACTGCCTGAAGTGCTTACCTGTTATTTTAAAGAATATTAATAAGGTCACATTTAATGCGTTTGGGAGCTTTCATATGATGGCAAAATGATCACGCCTTATATTTTTATTTGTTTCCCTAGCCATTTGTAGATATTGTACTTTCATATCATATTTGATAAGAAAATTATTGTTTATGGTCTAATATTAATATACATGTGACTTTTGTTAGTTAAATGTTATGATACATACTTTTGGACACAAATACTTTACCACGTTCATCTTAAATGCATATGAATTGAAAAGTAGAATTATAAATATAATAAAATATAATGTAGAACTATTAAATGTTTTAAGGTATACTAATTATGATTTGTAAATATTATATCCAAGGCATACTTGAAACAACTTCCAAAAACCAAAGATGAATTGGAAAACTTTTTCACATTTTGCACTTAATAAACTAATTCATAGATTATTGCTTTTATTTAAAACTGAAAAATAAATTCCAGTTTTTCTCCAGCCATTCTGACAAAAACCTAATAAGTAGCCACTGCTTTAAAAATGACACAATCCACTAGTTATTTGGTAAGACTAGCATAATCATAAATTTCCCATCCATGCTTTTTCCAAAAATACTAACCTACATTGTTCTCCCTGGACCTGTTGTAGGGATGACTAATCCAACTGCTGAGGTCTCCCTTTATGTGTTTGATGGAACACTTGGCTTGCTGGACTACAGCTGTGTGTTTATGTGCAGTGCACACCTGCAGGGGCCTGACAAATAGCTGTAGTATGTAGAGGATACAAAATTACCCTGGCAGTGCTGCAAATAAGGAAGTTTCTGTTTTGAAGTCCATATGTGTGTGTGCCTGAGATGCCAGCTGGTGTATTTATGTTGCATGCACAGATGTAAAACTGCCAACTGATTTTATACCAAATAAAGTCTAATCTTTTTATACGTACTTTAGGTCAAAGTTATGAAGTGGTACATAAGAATGTTCTCACGACTTAGGTCTTTAAAATAAAAGGTGCTATTAAAACATGAACTCATGATACAACTAGGAAAGAGGGTAGTGACATAGATGGTATTTCTTAACTATCATCTTTGTGTGGAAGAATGTCGTTATTGCTGTATCATTCTATATATAAATAAAGGCTTGATTTATTATAATCGTTAATGATATATATCCTCTTTTGCGGCTAGAGTCAGTCAGGTCTGTGTTTAATCCAATTTACAAATACTGAAATGTGAAAGCCAAATTTATATAGTTATTTAACTGAGGGCTTTGGCCTTTCTAGTTTTGTAGTATGCTTAATTTTAACAAGTTGAAATGATAGTGCATTTTGGGTGGCATTTTGACCAATGCATTTAAATTTGTTCTGAAAGAAATACCAGTATTTATAGGGATAGTATTTTCCCAAACTGTGGAAATTTAAACACCAACATAAAAATAGTACGAAAGCCATTTATTTAAAAGAACCTTTGAAAGAGGCAGTTTTTTGTTTCATGTCCCCTCTAACCAGTGCAGAAACCCATTTTACTTATTGTGTCCACCCTAAACAAGAACAGCGATTTGATAATTGGAAAATTGATCTTCAAATTAATCCTTGTAAATTAGACTTTTCATGTATGTTGCTTAACTGCAGGCTTATTTTAGAGTTGGAATTCTTTTTGATGGTGTTTGATACAGTAGTCATTTTTTTAAAAGGATTATCATAGCTAATGACTTCTTTAATATGTAGTTTCTAGTATTAACGGGCATGTTTCAGTTGAACTATTTTCAAAAGTGTTGACTTTTATACTATATTTGAAATATGTGTACATACTGAGAATTTTTAAATGTTGCAAAAGCAGGACTTGTTATCTGAGTGGTTATGTTTTAGCTTTACCTGTGATTTTTAAATGGTTTTTATCTTACTATGATGGATCTGTACTGGTTCATAAATTTTTGCAAGTGGAGAGGAGTTCCAGGACTTATCCAAAATCATGTTAATTTTAATTACAAAAATTCAATGATGCTATAAAATAATGCTGTCTAATTTTGCATTTGAAACACCTGAATGTGTGTTTCACTTATGTACATCTAAATATATTAATTGATGATTCTTCTGGCATTGATGTAAGTTATGAGTTTGTTCTGACTTTGTATTTGTAGAACTGCCTTATCATAGTTTGTTATTTGATTATATTTGTGATTGTTTTGCTTTACTAATTATTCATTTTCATTGTTTTTGATAACATCGAACTTGTAAATATTTTAAAGAATGCCTTTATTAAGTAGCACCTTAGTAGGTACACTTCCTTTTTCTTTAACAGTAGGCATTATTTCCTCATAAAAGGATGTTTATTTGCTATTTGTGGCATAATTTTACTTGAATATTTATAACCATCTGATTTCAACAGCTGTGGGAAGGGCTTGAGCTTTTTGCATTGTCCCCAGCCTTAAAAAGTATGGCTTGACCGAGTCCACCTACTCAGTTCATGAAGACAGCCTGATTTGGAATACGTTTTACATGACGAGATAGAAACCACATCTCGTAATGACTAACTTGAGGGATAGAATGGCTCTGGCAAAATGTACGATTAATCACACATCAGAACTCCATCAGGAGACCAGAAAATTCCCAAAAAAGTCAGAGCAGAAAGACAGCACGGTAGAATTCAGTGAGTTCTTCATCAGGAGACAGACTCACAGTTGTGTGAAATTAGGCTAGTTTCCTGGAGCTTTAGTTTTTCCACCAGAGGAAGGGAATAGTAATTTTGATTTAATTTTGATGTGAGTATTAATACGGTAATAGACATAAAGCTCTTTCTAGGGTTAGAGTGTGGACCATCTGTAGTAGATATTCAGTAAATGTTGACCTTTTTTTTTTTATAGCAGTAGTAGTAACAGCAGCTTGAAATAAATTAATGACATAGGAAATAAGAGATACTGGATAAGTAAAGTTATTAGAAAAGAGTAGAAACAGGAATTGTTGCCTTCCTTTTTTTTAAACAAAGAATATTTTGGAGCAAAGACCAAACCTCAGTTTTTACAGCTACAAGACAGAACCTTTTATTACTCATTTGAGAGATTATGTTGCATACATTGCTTGGTTATTTAGTGCCAGGGCCAACTTCTTTTTAGTAGGGTATCACTTCAAACACTGCTGCCGCCACTGCAGGTTGCAAGCACATGATTGAAGGCTTCTAGTTCTCAGCTCATGCCCAGATGTCTTTCAATAACGATAGCCAGTAATTTCTTCAAATTGCTCACTTTATCAGCAGCACATGTCATCAATCCTGAAGTGGTTGCTCAAGTCAAACTGCAGAATCTTTAGCTTACAGACGCAGCTGCAAACAGGTGAACAGGCAGAAAGTAATTTGTGCAGCTTGGTGGCTGTCAGACGAAAGACAGACAATCTGTGTTTAAAACAGATTGCAGGCCCTGTATGGGCCAGACAAAAGGGATTTCTCCAACTGCAAATAATTCCAAGGTTAACATATTTTCCTTTCTGCCATTAGGTGATTTGTTAAAATTGGAAACAATGAACATTATAAATCTACACAGAAACTGGAGACAAGATGAAAGAGAAAATCAGATCACTAAATAGGTTTACATTTGTCTTTCCAAAGAAGTACAACTGGCATTCATAAAAGCGATTTTCTCACAAATTAAGCCAAGTTATAAAATAATTCTTTGAAACATACAAGATTATAAATGTTTCAAGTTGCATTAAGAATTACTGATATTAAAAAACAATGAAACCTGAACCAGTACAGTTTTTATAATAAATACTTTGGCTTTTAGAGTTAATTGTTAATTTGTGAATATTATAATTTGCCTTTTTCAAATATCATTTAGTCTTTCTCTTGAAGTTTTATTAATGTTGATTTTAAAAGCAGCATTGGCCAGATATATCACACTTTTCTGCACATAAGGATCTTTCATAGTTATAGCACCAAAATTCTTATGGAGAAAAAAATTTTTGAGGACTTACACATTTAAAAATTATCCTCACATTTGATTTTCCTGGGTGTTACTGGAGCCTGACTCTGAAAGACATCTTAATCTGTCCTTAGGACAGTCATATTTTAGAAGCTTGTTCTTCAGAAGCATTAAGGACGTCCATCGTGCCCTAGACGGTGTGGTGCAGTTGGTTGGAGTGTTGTCCTGTACGACGAAAGGTCGCGGGTTCAGTTCCTGGTCAGGGCACATACCTAGGTTGTGGATAAGATCCCTGGTCAGAGCCTGCACAGGAAGCACTCGATCAGTGTTTCTCTCACACATCGATGTGTGTCTCTCTCCCTCTCTCTTTCTCTCAAGTCAATGAAAATATCCTCTGGTGACAGTTTTGTTTTTAAAAGAATGTTCATTATTTTGTCCATGTATCTTAAAATTAATAGACTATATTATGAGATCCTAAGTCAGCAGCACATTACTTGTCAATATCAGCCCATATGAGTAGAGCTTACTCACTAAAATAAACAGGAAGAAGGACTATATTATATTAGTTTTATGGATACTTCCTCATAGAAGATTGCTGGAGAAAATACGCAGACATATATAAAAATATGTACATGTGTGTGTAGCACACGAGAAGTGAAAGATTAATCCTTCCTTGTAATTATCTACTGGAGCTCGTGTTTGTCATGTAGAGAACAACCATAAGTAAATGTGACCAATTCTCTCGTTTTCTGGGTGTCTTGTGTTTTCCCTCATGTTTCACAATCACTCTAATGTGATTGTTTTTAATGGGTAGTGAATCTTTGTAACATAGTGTTTAAGAACATGATCTTCAATGTCAAACTGATATTCAAGTCTAGGTTCAGTCATATTGTGTGACCTTGCCTTGGACAAGTTAACCTCTCAAGTCCTCAGTTTTTCAGTGAGGATAGTGATCTTTATCTAACTCATGTTTTTTCTGTGATATTTCAGGAAGAATAAAGCATTGTGCATGGTGCCTTGCACATATTTAAAGCTTCAATAAACCTTAGCTATTTTCTGCTACAATTGAAACATCCTGAGGAGAGGGCATATGTTTTTTTTGCTTCTAGCTCCTTCCTAAGCATTTGTCACCAAGCCCTGAACACTGTAAGAACTCAGTCACTAATCAGAATGAATTTATAATTGTTCTGTAAATTTCAGAGTCTACTTTAGCGATAACAATCCTTCTTTGCCAAATATCTTGACTTTAGAAATTAGAATCATTCTGATTTATATTTTGTGTAGACAAAATGAAGGGAAATAAGTATTTCAATTTTCTAACTTCAGTTTACCTAACACTAAGAAATTATTATAGTTATTTTTCAAATGTCATTGATTTTTCAGCTTTTTTGAGGTACAATTGACAAAACTGTAAGATTTAACATACTGTGTATACATTGTGAAATGATTAGTTAACACATTCATCATGCATTTTTATATATATTTGGAGAGAACATTTAAATTCTATTCTTAGCAAATTCCAATTATACAGTATAGTGTTATCAACTATAGCTACAATGTTATGCGTTAGATCCTCAGACCTTATTATAACTGACAGTTTGTACTTTTTTACCAACTTCTATTTCCCCCACCCTCCAGCCCCTGGCAACTACTTCTTTACTCTGTTTTTGAGTTTGAGGGTTTTGTTGTTGTTGTTGTTGTTGTTTTTAGATTTCACATAGAAGTGATACCACATAGTATTTCTCTTTTTTCTATCTGGCTTAATTCACTTAGAATAATGCTGTCAAAGTCCATCCGTGTTGTAACAAACAGCAAGATTTCCTTTTTTCTCATGGCTGAATGATATTCCTGTGTGTGTGTGTGTGTGTGTGTGTGTGTGTGTGTAGCTCTGAATACCTCAACACTTAATAAAGTTAATTTTGCATAGTTGAGTCCAGGTAAATGTTCATTATTTGGTGCTCACTGCTTGCCTTAGATTATCGCCTGAGGGTACCAGCAAGGGGCAGCACGGCGCTTTTGCCTTGCACACTGACATTTATTTTTTACTTACTCATCTATGATATTACAGTATGTTAAAACAGATGATACAGTTTTTTACAGTATTACTAAGCCATAATTTTAAAATTACAGCAAATCTAATTTTTTTCATTTCTTTAATTTCCTTTAATCTTCATTACTCTTCATTACTCTTTTTATCAGTTGTACTTAAATTTTAGCTCTGTCTTAGCTACAAAATATCATGCCGCATTTTTATCATCACTCTCTTTAAATTTTGCCTTCATCACTGTTTCATGAAGTTTTGCCAATGACTGGCAATACTTATGTCTTGAAAATATTTCCAAGCCTGGCAGATATGAGATGGATCCAATTTTTTTTTTTTAAATCCTCACCTGAGGATATTTTTTCCATGGATTTTCAAAAGTGGGGAAGAGCGAGAGGAGAGAGTGAGAGAAAAACATCTATGTGAGAGAGACACATTGATTGGTTGCCTCCTGCAAGCACCCCCCACTGGGAGTGGGGATCAAACCTGCAACCCAGGTTGATCCAATTTTAATAATAGTTTGGACCTACTTCCAGGCCTTTAATGGCTTTTTGTTGGTGTGGTTGCAAGAATTTTTTAATTGTAGGTTGCTCAAGAGAGAAACAGGCATGAAGGCGTTCCGTATAGGCTTCTGTTTTATTCCCTTGGAATAATGTGTTCAACTAGTTTTCAACTATTAATGCACAAATTTTGTTCAAATGTGTTTGCATTTGTATTCCAAATATAGTTAGTACACATACATATGTTACATGTTTATTAAGAAAGTTAGTTCACTATCTTCAAAAAGATCTTTTTCATTTAGGTGGTTGAATAAAATAAGTATGTTATTTAGTTCAGGGGAAAAAATAAGGCACTCAGGCAGGTTGCTGACTGCAGTCCAAATGGCTGATCAGAGAGTCTTTATATGCATTGGTAATGTGTTGTGCAATATAAGCTGAAATATATTCCACAAGGGAGGAAAACGGAATAGGTTACATACGCTGTTCCTAAGTGCAGTGAATATAAAACTCCATTACTCACTTTAGGCAGGTGCTTTTTATATGAGGCTTTAAAGAAATATAAAACTGCTGGTGAAATGATTGGTTTGTACAGACACCACTTAGCTTCCAGTGCTCTGACCAGATAAAAAGGCCAAAAGTATTCTTGCAAACATTTCTTGAATGATTCAGGGATTGAAGGTTAATATTCTCTTGGTGTAATAACCTGTCAGTATAAGCATTGCATAGCATATGAAACTTGTCTCTGACTTAGTTTGAAAAATTGTTTTCAGGGACACAAGAATGATTTTTAGTTTTCCTTCAGTAATGGTCAGTGCCGCTTTTGGAATGTAAAATAACTCTTTTTAGAATAGCTTTGCGATTAGTTGAACATTATGAAGAATTAAAAAATATATTAGTCCATAAAGATTTACAGTGGTCCCACCTACGTATACAAGTGCCTATATTCCTCTTCCCTTCATCTGTTAGAACAGCACCTGCTATAGTTTAAACACGGAACATTCTTCCACAAATGAATTTTCATAAACATAAAATGAAAGGGAGATTGAAAGGGTAATAAATAGGTATTGTTCAAATTTGTTTTAGGTCTTAAATATGTGAACCAGTGGGTTGTCTTTTTAAGCCTGCACTAGATTGATTGATTGCTTTCTCTCTCTCTCTCTCTCTGTATTATTGAGGTGGAATTCACATAATATACAATTAACAATTTTAAAGTGTACAGTTCAATGGTATTTAGTGTATTTACAATGTGGTGTAACTGCCAACTCTTTCTGGTTTGAAAACCTTTTTATCACTCCATAAAAACACCCCATACCCTTTAAGTAATCACTCCCCAATCTCTCCTTTGCCCCATCCCCTAGTAACTGCTAATCTGCTTTCTGTTTCTATATGGATTTGCCTATTTCTGGACTTGCCATATAAAAACAATCATGTAATAGGTGATGTTTTGGGATTGGCTTTTTCTCTCTCAGCACAGTTCTCTGATCTAAGTTGTTGAGTGTATTAATAGTTTATTTTTATTGCTTTTGTTTTTAAGTCAAGAAACTGCTTCTCCCTGGAATCTGAAGATTTTTCTCCTGTTTTGTTTTCCTGAATGTTTGTAGTTTTACATTTATAGCTAAGTTCATGCTTCATTTTGACTTATTTTTTAATAAGATGTTAGACCTGGGTTGAAGTTCATTGTTTTACCTGTGGATGTCCACCTTTTGCAGCATTATTTGTCGAAAAAGCCATCTTTCTTTCATTGAATTGCATTTGTAGCTTTGTCAAAATTATTTGGTATATTTGAGTGTATTTTTCTGGGTTCTCCATTCTGTTGCCTTAGTGTTTGTGTCTACCAATACTATATAGCCTTGATTACTATTACTTTAATACCAAGAAGTCTTGAAATTAGGTGAACTTATTTTTCTGACTTTTGTCTTTTTTTTTGTTAATTCTCACCTGAGGATCTTTTTTTCCCATTGATTTTTAGGGAGAGTACAAGTGGGAGGGGGGGAGAGAGAGACAAACGTCAATGTGAGAGAGACACATCGATTGGTTGCCTCTCACTGGGGAGAACCCTGACCGGGCAGGGGAGAACCTACAACACCTACAAGGTCTGTGCCCTTGACCAGGAATCAAACCCATGAAATCAGTCAGTCAGAAAAAGCTAAGAACCATATGATTTCACTCATATGTGGAATATAAAACTGAAACTCATAGAAACAGACGATAAGTATGGTGGTTACCAGAGGGACGAGGGTGGGGGGTAATATAGGGTAAATGACACCAAATATATGGTGATGGAAGATGGTTTGATTTTGGGTGGTGGACACACATTGCAATATACAGACCATGTATCATAAGAATGTACATTTGAAACCTACGTGTCCCTATTGACCAGTGTCAGCCCAGTCAATTTAATTAAAAGTTTTGAAATAATAAAAGATAATATGCAAGGAGAGTAAGAATAGGAATGATAATGCAGTCTATACATACATTAAGCTCTAAATTATTCACAAGCCAGGACAAGCCATATCCCTAAAGAACAAATGCTGTTACTACTGCCAAATTCAGAGTAAGATGTCATGTCAGGTAACTTAGGTATGGTTAAGCTATGTATGTATATAAATATATGTTTGCATGCAATATATATACATAATTTTTATATATGTGTGTATGTATATACATGGTATGTGTGTATGGTTAGTATTAACAAACAGAAGACTACTCAAGGTCACATTCATCCTTATTCTAATCAAAAAGAAATTAGTAAAAAATTTTAAAGACAACTTAATTCATTATAGAAATAAGCTAGTTCCACTTCCAGGAAGATAGGGAAGACTTCTCCTTATTTCTCATGCTAAGTACAACTAAAAACCCAACATTATATATAAACAAAAATAAGAAGACTCTGAAAGGCAGATAGAAGACAGGCCAGTTAGGGTCTTTGGGACTGAAATAAAGACACAGTAGTGAGGTGTGTAGGTTTGCCTTTGCCTAATATATCCCAGACTTAAAGCTGAAGAAGCCAACAACCCAGAAAGGCCCACAGGTACAGACATAAAAATTCCCAACAAAAGCTATTTCTCCCTAGCCAAAGGACCTGAAGGGGGCATCCCAGCAATAACCGTTCTACTCTAGCCAAACAACACAGAAAAATCTGTGGTCCCACCCCAACCAACATCAGCAAAGTTCAGTGAGAAGCCTAGGCTTCCACCTTCAACATGTTCTAACAAGGAGCATCAACATCCCCATGTGGGTAGTGTGCAAAAGGGCTGAATAGAAAACCTGGCTTTCCAGTCTGACCTGGCCTGGCAATAGGAGATGCACCTCAACCTTCTGGCTGGAGTGTTATCAAAGGAGACCTAGTGAAGAGTCAGAATTTTCCATCAACCCCCTAGCAATAATCAGTGCCTTGCCGCCACCACCCTGGTGTCAGCAAAAACCTCACGGAGACCTGTAATGAGGCAATCCAAACACTCCAACACAGGTAGGTATCGACCGTGGTAAAAATGAGAGTCGTAATTCCCACCCTGGGCCAGAAATTACAGGAACCCCACCTCCTGATCCTTGGATACTACTGGAAGGCAAGTGGAAAACCTAGACTTCTACCCCCACCTGGCAGTAACCTGGCTGCATGCATGTCTCTTTCCACTATTGGAGGATTATCAGATGAAGCCAGATAAAATAGAATGTTTAATAATATCCAAAATATCCAGGTTTCAGTAAAAAAACACATCATACCAAAAACAAGATCCCAAACTGAATGTGTTTTCTTCTTTTTTCCAGTATTGCTGTTGAGAAGTTTGATACCATTCTAGTTGTATGGTAGATGATTGTATGTTTCCTATTTCTGCTTTTATGCATTTTAAAAAAGTCTCTAAAGCTTTTAGGAGCTTCTTTTTAGCCCTTATGTTCAGGTGGTGGGCTTTTATGTGTATGTTTTTTCCATTTGCTGTGTTCGATATATGGTATACCCTTTTCATTTGAAACTCATATTCTTCCATTTGGGGAAATCTTGAATTATTTCCCTGATTATTTTCCCCATTTTGTTTTACTAGCTCTTTCTAGAACTTTTGGTTTTAAGATATTTAATGTTTTATGCTGATCCTTTCATTTTATTGTCATTTCTCTCCCATTTTCAACCTCTTGGGATTTTTTTGGTTTTAATTTATGATAGATTTCCTCAACTTTATTTTCCAATCTTTCTATTAATTTAAGGAGAATTAACATCATGTTTTTATTTTCTAAGATGTAATTTTTGTTCTTTGTAAAATTTAACAAACATGCTCTTCTTATTGTAGCATCCTCTGCAATCTCTCTGGGAATAGTTATTATATTTATTGTTACTGTTACTATTTTAAGTTTTCTGTTCCTGGCATTGTCTATTTACTGTGTTTTGTGTGTGTGCGTGTGTGTGTGTGTTTAACCTCTACCTTTCATGTTAGTGATTTTTACTTCGTATCTGATGATGCTTCATATTGTAGAATAAAATACTAAATAATTGGAACCTGTTTGTGAGGTTGGAGATTGTTGAATTGAATGGCTGGTGTCATTGTAGGGGAACACTAACTCTTTTCTGTTTAAAAATGACATTTCATTTAACATTGCTTTTTAGACTACATTTTTCTTTTTGTGTTTTAAAATTTATTTTTTCAATTACAGTTGACATTCAGTATTAATTTATATTATTTTTAAGTGTATAGTGTAGTGGTTACACAATTACATTATTTATGAAGTGATCTTCTTGATAATTCAAGTTCCCACCTGGCACCCTATCTAGATAGTACAGTATTATTGACTATATTCCTTATGCTGTACTTTACACATCAGTGATTATTTTGTAACTATTAATTTGTACTTCTTAATCCCTTCACCTTTTTTACCTACCCCTCTATCCTCCCTTCCCTCTGGCTACCATCAGTTTGTTCTTTGCATCTGTGAGTCTGTTTCTGTTTTGTTTGTTTATTTATTTTGTTCTTTAGATTCCATATATAAATGAAATCATATGGCATTTATCTTTCTCTGACTTATTTCACTTAGCATAATACCCTCTAACTCCATCCATGTTGTTGCAAATGGTAAGATTTCATTCTTTTTTATGCTGAGTAATATTCCATTATATATATGTACCACGGCTTCTTTATCTGCTCATCTATTGATGGGCACTTGGGTTGCTTCCATATTTGCTCTTGTAAATAACGCTGCATTGAACACAGGGATGCATTTATCTTTTTGGATTAGTGTTTTGTATTTCTTTGGATGTATACCCAGAAGTGGAATTGCTGGATCATAAGGTAGTTCTGTTTTTAATTTTTGAGAAACTTCCATACTGTTTTCCATAGTGACTGTACCAGTTTGCATTCCCACCAACAGTGCATGAGATTCCCTTTTCGCCACATCCTCGCCAACACTTGCTGTTTGTTGATTTATTGATGGCAGCCATTCTGACAGGTGTGAGGTGATATCTCATTGTGGTTTTAATTTGCATTTCTCCGATGATTAGTGAGCATTTTTCTCTATGTCTATTGGCCTCTTTGGAGAAATGTTTATTCAGATCTTTTGCCCCCCTTTTTTTTATTCGTTGTTTTTTTGGTATTTAATATGGACCCTTTGCTCTGAAATTCTGGTTTAACCTGCCCAGAGTGAACCCTTCAGTCTTTTACCAGGATGAATGTAGGGTATTTACTCACGTGGCTGCATGAGTTAAGGGAAGGGCTCTGTAATCATTTGATAGACTTTCAGTCACTCACTTTTTTGGCCTCACCTGCATTCTTGCCCTCTGAACTGCCTGGTTTCTTTAATTCTTCTTTTTCCAGGGCTTATTGCAGATCTACTTGCTTCTTAATTCAATTACCCTTTGCCACTTTTCTTTGTTCTCCTAAGTTATTTTTGCTACTTGTTCATCAAATACCCCTCTTCCAGAATTTTGATACCCATCTTGCCTCTTCTAGAGCTGCACATTCAACTCTTCTCATTTTCATTGGTTGGTTTAGGGGCCTAATTTTTCTTGGTTTAGGGGCCTAGTTTTTTTAATAGTTTTTTGATGGTGGTTAAGAAGGGAACTGAGGTAAGCTTACATGTGGTTTGACTCCTTAATCTTTTACTTCTTCACAGGTATACAGGCGATTGTCATTATTCATCTTTTAATTTATAGGTGATAATCACAGGAGGATAGTAAGTTCATTATAAAAAGTTGGTGGAAAAGAATCAGGGTTCATGGTGCTTCACAGGACTGAGAATATGTGTTAGAAGTTGTGCATTATTTTACATTAAATTATATTTCAAGCCCAGCTGAGCGTGGCTCAGCGGTTGAGCATCAACCTAGGATCCAGGAGATCGTGATTCAATTCCCGGTCAGGGCACATGCCTGAGTTCCAGGCTTGATCCCCAGTCGGGGGTGTGCAGGAGGCAGCCGGTCAATGACTCTCTCATCATTGATGTTTCTCTCTCTCTCTCTCCCACTCTCTTCCTCTGTCTGAAATCAATAAAGATATATTTTTTAAAAATTATATTTCAAAAATTTATTATTTTAGAATTATTTCCTTGATAGTGTGTACAGTGTAAAATTTTTTTCAGTTGCAGTGCCCTAGGGATTCCCTCTCTTCTTCCTCGGGTGGACAGTGACAGCAGTACCTGAATAAATGTATGTGAGAGTGCTAAATAAAGGCAGCATTTCAAATGTCACTATCTTTCTGATTGTCCTATTGACTCAGGTCAGTTGACTATACATCTTACCAAATGCCTCTTGTCTAAATTAAGTTCTGTATAAAGTTCAGCCGATTTCCTGGAGTTAAATACCTTGAACAGTAACTATATAGTATTTTGGTCTCCACATGTAACAATACTGAATAGTGGCTGCCTATATCCAAAGCTGAGCTTTTTTAGTTTTAGAGCTTTTGCTATCTTTGTTTCACCAATTACATCCCTAATAGAATTCCTTTCACAACTGCAGGAAACAGCATTCATGAGGAACACAATATGAATGGTGCCTTCAGTTGTGTAATGCCAAGACTCTTGCGCCTTTCTACATTTCTAGTGCTTGCGTCTGGGGTGTTTTATGAGTTCTAGTTTGAAGGTGGAGTGGAAAGAAACCAAGTTATTTTTTATTAAGACTTTCTTTTAGAGCAGTTCACAACAAAATCGAGGGGAAGTACAGAGATTTCCCCCATACTTTCTGCCCCTACACCTGTAGAGCATCCCCCAGTATCAGCATCCCTCATCAGAGTGGTACATTTGTTACAGTTGATGCACCTACACTGACACATCGTAATCACCCAAAGTCCATAGTTTACATTACCAAGATTATTTTTTACTAGCAGCTTTTCTCCATTGTTGAAGTCTATCAAGATACAATTATAGTATTTTTAAAAAAATCTAAGCTTGTGGCATTAGAACAAAGTATAAAAAAACTTTTCTTAAGGAGAAATTATGCATAATACTGTTTTAGTTATTAAAATTAGTTTTAAAATATCTGAGAAATGTAGTGATCATAAAAATGTGAACTAAGTTCTTGATAGTTTTAGTCTAAACCAACATGCTTTTATATAGGTATATGAGATTTTTATTAGAAGAGGTTTTAGGCATCTCTTCTGATTAGAGTCTTATACGTAACATGTATTAAATATTTAAAAAGACCTACCATTTTTGATTCAAGGTAGAGTCCTAAACTTTAGTAAACTGTGAAAGCAGTAGTTGTACAAAGTAATTTAAAAACAAATTCATTTTAACCTATTTATATATTTTTCGCTTTTGCATCTTCCAGAAACTAATTCAATTTTTTTTTTTTTTGGTTCCGAACACCATCAGCAGCCCTTGAGAGTATCTTGCAGTAGCTCTTGTCTGCTGACCAATATCTTGGTTGTTTATATTTTTTGAAAAATTGGCACAGAACAAGAGTCTGACTGTGAGGGCTTGAGGGCTATGGGAAGGTATTATTCCATTTTGTATCCTCTCATCATCTAACATAATTATTGGAGCAGAGTAAATTACCCACTGATTATAACTTCCTGCAACTGCAATAGATGTTAAATATGTAGGGTAGCTCAGCTTCCTTTCTTATAAGGACAGATGTGATCCAGGCCTTGCCACTTTCTGACTTGAATCTTGAACAAAATCCTTATTTCTCTAAGTATTGGTTTTTCCCATATGTAAAATGGAACAGTAATAACTACTGTTTTTGGGGGGAAGGGAGCAATGAATAAATAAACTAGACATAGTGTGTGGCACTTATTTAGTAAGTACTCAGCGAACATTAGGTGTTGTAATTATTACTACTGCTACTACAATTACTACTATGTTTATATAAATATTATTGACATTTTATTTTCTGATACTGCTGCTTAAATTTTTTGAGTTAGTGGGTTTTGAGAATGTGATAAAAATATTATAAAATCAGAAAAGTACATAAATACATAACATTTTAGTTGCTGGCACTGAGGATAATAAATATCACTTCAAATGGAAACAACACAGGTGGTGAATATTGGAAAATAAACAATCAATACACGTTTATATAACAACCAAATAGAAATTTGTAAGTTAATAAATGCTGCTGGAGTAAGGGTTAGTATTTGAGAAGGTATTTCTTAAGATGATGTTCTTTAACCATTTTCAAATCAAACAGTGTGTTGATTAAACTGCATATTCCTGGGCCACATCTTAGGAACATTCTTGGAGGATCATGGGGCTTCTTGAACACACTAATGTTTGAAAAAAAAGATTTCAAAATAATTTTAATACATTTATCGTAGAAAGTTTATTTTCTTAATTATTCATAGTTCTGCATAAATGAGTTTAAAATATGAAGGATAGTATATATTTGATCAATAGTGAGACAGGGAAAAGAAGGGAAATTATGTAGGTGTTTGTGAATATAGGTA
Source organism: Miniopterus natalensis (assembly GCF_054644295.1). NCBI lineage: Eukaryota > Metazoa > Chordata > Mammalia > Chiroptera > Miniopteridae > Miniopterus > Miniopterus natalensis. The sequence goes on from NC_142096.1 coordinate 5,714,117, forward strand.
AAATGAGTGATAAAGTCATCTGTGATGGGATCAGATTGTATTGAAACACTTTCACTAACTATCAGACTCTGAGTAAGAATTACTTAACCCCTCTAATCCAGTGAATATTAATCTGAAAATGAGGATAATAAACATTTTTATAATGGGCCTGTTGTGAGGATAGAATGAGATAATGTATGTAACGCGTAAGCTCTCAGTAAATGTTAGCTGATTGGAGTTCGTGCTCAGTAGCATGATCCCTGCAGGGCTCTGCGGTATTGTCAGTATAATGCTCTTAAAGTGCCTGCCTGATTAATCTCACCTGCCCTTCGCCGCCAAAATGAGCTTCTCCCATTTGAATTGTTTTCTCTACCGTTTGCTTCATGGTAATTATTCCCTTCTGTGCTTTAATGCCTTTTAGCAAGGAGCATACAGTAGAAATGTTAATATCCACTTTTTTGATTAATTAATATAGAATTCTTTTTCTTTTATCTACACTTGGCATGTCAATTTTGCTTATAAGCTTTTGCATTTTAATTTAGGAGCTGTTTCGAGCTCTCTTTTTTCTCTTTCCTTACCCTACCTGACCAAGATATTTTGAAGAAGTGTGTTTACTCTGGAAGTTTCCTGTTTAAGTTAAATGTCTCTGCCTAAATGAAACTAAATTTATAAGTTAAATTTGTTTCAAAACGAAAAATCTTACTCTGTATTCTAAAACCAAATATGATTTTTAACATCTTCTATTTTTTAAACAAATATTTGCTTAAAATACTTTATTTCTTAAGCTTGACTAATCGAGAACTGACTACGTGAATATACAGTTATGAGAGTTCAGCCCATTTATTTTAAAATTGCATCCTTTCACCTCCTAAACACTCAACTATGAAACCTAATGCAAATACTGTATGAACATCTGAGGTAGATAATTAAAGTATAATTAAGTTTAAATACCTTAGTGAAGGAGTATAAAAATTATTTAAATTCAATCGGCTAGTACATTTGCAGTTTTCTTTTATTAGGTGTGAAATCTAAGAATCCCCTGCCAACTCTTGAGGGCTCAATCCAGAATGTTGAATTGAAGTACTGCAGCACATCATTGGTCAAATGTGCCTCTGGGACCGTGGGATCAATAAAAATTTGTGCCAAAGCCCCAGGTATGTGCAGCTGGACCGTGTAAAACTTTATTGCCTGTATAGGAGAATTGGCCTTGCATTTTACAAGGAGCGGTACTGAAACAAGAATTTACTCATTGTTCCTATGAATCAGAGGGTTTACATTTTTTTATTTTACTTAAAAATTTTTATTAATTGTGCCAGGATGATACTTCTTTAATAAATGAATTTTTATTTAAGAAAAAAACTTTGCATAGTTTTAAGAATGGTTACAAGGGATAAAAATTAAAAGACAGTTTATGCTTGTATTTTTGGGAAGAATAGTGGGTGTTGATATATATGACACATTAAAATTAAATTAAAATGTTGTTAGTATAATAAAATTACACAGAAAACCCAGCTGTTTTTCAATTTAAGGTTGTAATTGACTTCACCTTCCTACCAATACTTTATTTCATAATATTTCCCTTAAATTATTTCTTATTTAAATTTTTTTCAGTGCAAACTAAACTTCTAGGTAAGTTTAAAGATAAGGTGCAGATTCCATTGAATATTTGAAACATAGTGTGTTCAAATTGTTTTCTTTTATAAACTTTTTAAACATGTTCTACATTGATTAGCTAAATAGTAATGTTTATTTTTTAAAGATTTAAACGTACTTCTAATTTTATAATTTTTAAATATAACTACATGTACAGCTAAAATTACCAAATATAGTTGAAATGTTATAATGTTAGTATATTTTAAGATCAACATTTTCAAACATCCTCAGTCTGTTCCTGTATTTTATTTTATAAGATGTTTTCTCATTAATGTTTCTATTCAGGTGACAGTGGGAAAGAGAAATTGATTCCATTGCTTCAAGGTCCTTCTGACACTAAAGACCTTCATAGCAGCAAGTGGCTCAATGAGATCAGAAAGCCAGAATCTCTCTTAGCTCCAGATTTGATAGCCTTCACAGTTCAAGTTCCCCAGCATATGGACTACTGCCACAATTCTGGTAAGTACAAGCATCAGTATTCTCTTAGATTGCTTTTTTTTTCAGGAAGGCTTTTAAAATTAGACTTTAACATTTTGTGTCCATTGTACTTTCTGCAGTTGTGCTCTTTGAAAATACAAATGAGGTATTTTTGTATCATTTTTGATAAATGATGGGTTTATAAGCAATAATGGTTTTATTCTATGTGAGAGAGAATTCAGTTGTGTGTATAGCAATCTTAGATTTATACCTACTACATCCAACTGAGTTTTAAAATATACCGTATCAAGTAATACGTAGAAAGGAGTAAAAGAAATACAAAATATTAGAAAGACAAACTATTTTTCATGAGATAGTAATACTTTGTTGCCCATAGTTTTCCATATTAAAATTACGTATTTGGGCTTTCTGAAGCTTTGCAAAAAGGAAGAGATGTTGATGGTGGAACCAAGAAAAAACTTAAGAGGTCAAGATCTGATTTCTTGAGTTATATTCTTCCCTGGAAGCACTTTGCCTATAATCAGTTTCATTTTATTCAACACCCTATTAGCAGAGCCACACCTTTCATATTGAGAAGAGCTATCAGAAAGATCAGTGAAAACTGGGGAAAAAAGATACGGTTAGTAGAGACCAATATCAGCAGTATATGGTTAGTAAAGCCAAGGTGGTCACTCAGTGAGGCTAGAAATAAGGTAGCTGTATACAGATTTCTTAAAAGGATAGGGAGTCTGAAGTTTTTCTTTAGAATTAATTGGCCAACTATTTTCAAATAGTTGCCTAAGAGTAAAGCTGTTAACATTAACAGGTATTACGACTTACAGGAAATATGTTAAACATTACTGTACTAAGTTCAAAGTAGAAATCATGGAAAGATTTGTAATTAACTGACTAGACAGAGACTATATGGAAGTGAAGATTCAAAGTGTTGCACGAGTGCACATACGTAGGGACACAGAAGACATCCACATCAGAAACTGGTCATAGTATTGGAAAGGTAAGTCTGAGGACCCACTGCCAACGTGCTGCTAAAGACACTCAGGAAGAAGCGAGCCTGTGTGAGCGGGTGTAGAATCCTAAGAAAAAACGTGAGGTTGAGGCCAAAACCCACACTAAGAATGTGCCTGTGGATGAGATTTTATAGTATTTTAAGGCAGGGTTTGGTAAACATTTCAGTAAAGGTCCAAATAACTAGTATTTTAGGCTTTGTGAGCCATATGGTCTCTATCTCAGCTATTCAGTTCTGCTGTCATATCACAAAAATAGCCATAGGCAATATATAAACGAATGGGTGTGACTGTTCTAATAAAACTTCAATTCGCAAAAACTGGAGGGGGCCCTGGCTGGTGGCTCAGTTGGTTGGAGCGTCGTCCCGTGCACCAAAAGGTTGTGGGTTCGATCCTTGGTCAGGGCACATTACCTACATTGCAGGTTGGATCCCTTCTCAGGATGCGTAGGGAAGGCAACTGATTGATGTTTTTCTCTCCCCCCCTTCCTCTCTCTCTCAAATCAATAAAAACATCTCAGGTGAGGATTAAAAAAATATATAAATATTTATAAAAAACTGGAGAGGGGACCAGATTTAGCCTGTGTGGTTTAGCTACCCACCGTGTTTTAAAGAGAAGAGATTGGTGTTTAAGTAAACATCACAGTTTTGTTAATGCCTATTTAATTGTGTTTTTTTTTTTTTTTTTTAAAAGGGGCAGTTGTCATGCCCTTTTTTTTTTTTTTTTAATATATCTTTATTGATTTCAGAGAGAGGAAAGGAGAGGGAGAGAGAGAGATAGAAACATCAATAGTGAGAGAGTCATTGATCGAGCCCACAATCCGGGCATGTGCCCTGACCGGGAATCGAACCCTGATCTCCTGGATCCTAGGTCGACGCTCAACCACTGAGCCATGCCCGGCTGGGCTAATTGTGTTTCTTAAATATGCTTTTGGTAAGCTTCTTTATGTAATTACTCATATAGTAACTTTTGATAGGTATTGCTTTCAAATCATCAAATCATTGAAATGTCAATTGAAATGACCAGACCATCTGGTTAGAATTTTGATATCTAAGAAGGGAGTAAGCTTGTTTATATCTACCACATATTCTTAAGTTGGAGAGGGACTCTTTATTTTTTGTTTTGCCACATACAGTTAGAATGAATCAATGTGTCAAACTTATTTAAATAATCAGATATTTCTCATAACAATATTCATATTTTTTGTAATCTAAATGCATTTCTTGGGTCACAAAAATGTTGCATTCTAACCTATTATATGGGCCTAGAAGTAAACCATTGTAAAAAATTACAGCTATGATATTTCTAGGGTAAAGTTTTACATTTTTTCTTGATGCTAAGGAAATTTACCTAGTCTTCATCATTAATGTTTAGTGATATGTTTATGGATTAATGTGTTAAAGTTTAATGTGATCATGTGTTTAGTGCTTTGAAAATATTCCTTTGGGTATGTTTTAATCCTAAAATGTAATGCATTTTTATTTAAACTACATTCACACACTTTATTTAGGGTATTTTTTAAATTAAATTTTTTCATTCACCTTCATACTGCCACCCACATTCATGGCTTAGGTATTTATGATATGGTTTTGAGGGAGCTCATAAACATTAATTTTTAAAGCCAGTTTAAAAATATTGATTATTCTTATGTTCCTGTAACAAGATTTGAATTGTAGGTGTACATGTTTGTGTATATATATAACTGATAGTATAGACAAATCATAAATAAGTTTTAAATGAAGAAATAATTTATTAACAATTTGTCAAGACTTTACTGAAATATCACTCTTTCAGCAAGTACTTTTCTGGCTATTGTATATACATTTTTTTCCTCTTTTTCTTACACACATGTGCATATGCACACACGTAGAAACATACTTATTTCCCTACTCTTCTTTAGTTTTTCATTGTACTTATTGTGAGAGAGAGGGGGGAAGAGAGAGAGAGAGATAAATGGCAATGGGTTGCCTTCCAGTACACACCCTGACCGGGGATCAGACCCTCAACCTAGGTATGTACCCTGACTGGGAATCAAACTCGCATCCTTTCAATGTATGGATGATGCTCCAACCAAATGAGCCACACCAGCCAGGACTAATCCCCCTCCCCCCCCCACTATTAGAATTCATGCTTCATTTGGTCAGGAGTTTTTGTCTTTTTTGGTCACTGCTATATTCCTAGTGTCCAGAACAATATCCCACATTTAGTATGCTATCAACCAGTATTTAATGAATGGATGAGTAAGTAGTGATTATATTTCCTTTTTGTTTTTTGAGGCTGGAGCATTTGAGGGAAATGACGCAGGAGTCTTCCCTAATGTTTAAAAAAGATCCTATGTACTTAAACTCTTCTAGATGAACAAAAATTAAAGGGAAGTACAAGTAATGTCTGCTGTTCTTTCACAGACAGACAGGTGTCCAGGTGAGGTTGTTAATGAACTTTCCTTTTGGCTTTATAGAATTTCAATGAGGTATTTGAATGTAGAGTAGTAAGTGCATTTTACAGAACTTGGTGATCATTCTAACTGGCTTCTGCCTCTCAGGCCATGATGTGTGCAAGACAGTTTCCTTTATGCATGTGCTCCCAAATCCAAGGTGGAGGATTGAAACTGGAAGCTGGGAAATGCTGTGATGTTATGTAGAAGTCAGTTACGAAGTAAGTTTTGAGAGTAGCTTAGTTAGGATAAAGACGCAGAGTTTTTTGACTCTGACTTCAGAATGTGAAGGAATAGACAGCTTTAGAATGTGAATTAGGTTTTATATGACTGAAAAAAATATTCATGGTATCAGTGAAACTCATTATAAAAATAGTATTACAATTTAAAAATCACTGTCATATGAATTCTTATATTTGTTTACAAAATAAGACTGTATTTAGCACAGCAAATGTTATTTGTGTCTTACAATGGAGGAAAGAGAGGCCTAGTACCTAGCATGTCAGACTCTGAACTTGAACCTGGGGCTTCTAACTATATAACATTTTCCCACTGTCCTAGGCTATTTATATTTATCATCTAACCTTAGGGTCTAAATTGCTAAACATTGCATCCCTCAGCTTTAAGAGTCCTTAACTTTAAGGAGCTCCTTTCTTACTTCATATTAAACATTGTCTGAAGAGCCACACTGTCATGGTTTCACAGCATTGCTTTCTCTTTGACGTCTCAGCAGCTCCCTTTGCACTCTCCTTTCTTCCACCCTTGGTTGCATTCTCTACTCCACTGACTCTGATTACCACGAAGTAGCAGTGGAAGCATCTGTGGGAGTCTAGAGTGCTAGCCCACAGTCTATATCCATTGTTATATTCATGGGAACCATTTAATGACACTTCTGTTTCTTACATTTGTGTAGATATTAGGGGTCCAATAAAGAAACTAGATGCTGCTTTGGCTCCTTAAGAGGTAGAGGCACTTGGTGACTGTAACTGATGTATGTAAAATATTTTAAAATGGGTTCTAAACATTTTTCTTTATTTTATCTTTTAAATATAGACTTTGGCTCTTCTTCGTATGCTGTATTTTGCCTATGATTTATAACAGGTTCTGCTTGTTAAAAAGTTCTGAGTCTTTGTTAATGCTGGTATTAATGTCTATATAAATTTTGGGTGTGTGCTATTTATGAATATAAAATGATTACAAAGTACCATAAACTTAGAATAAAGGAAGTTAGAAGTCATCCATTTTAATTTCCAAGTCAGTGTTAAGAGTCCTCTCTATGTGTCTCCCTTTCTCCATGTGCTTCAGATATCTTGGCCTTCTTTCAGTTTCTTGGTGGTGATTCTGCCTTTGCATGTGCTGTTTTTTCTGTCTGGATTCTCACAGTTCTCCTTGCCCTTTCACCTTATCTCTGTTTAAATCCTGCTCAGTCTTAAGGTCCTAGCTCAACAACTTCCTCTTTAGGGAAACCTTCACTGACTCTGCTGTCCCCTTCCCCCAACAACAAATCTGATTAAGTATCTAGTATCTCTGTTACATTAATTTTCATAGGTCACTGTACTTTCGTAACACTTCCTGGCAGAGTGTATTTATGTAGCTGTGTGATTTGAATGCTGTCTGTCTCCATCCTTTGACAGTGAGTTCTGTGAGGACAGAGGTGGTCACTGGCTGCTCATCATCATCTCCAGGCCTAGGCATTACTTGGCACATAGGGAATGCTTGAGAGATCATTTGTTCAATGAATGAATGTATTTGACAGATAAATAGTATGTTCTTAATAAATTGAAGCCTCCTTCCTTTTTCTGTCCCTATGTTTCTTCCTCTTCTTGTTGTCGGTGGAAGTGGAGTTCTTGGAGTGCCATGAGGAAGAGAATTCCCTGAGGCCCCATGGGAGGATGGAGACTCGTGGAGGGCTTTATTGATGATGTAAAAATTAAGGGGTTTCCCTCCAAGGCCCCATGAAGTCCAGCAGGAACAGAATTAAGGCCACTGCTCAGAATTCCTGTTCCATATTAAAGTCCAGTCCAGTATAGCGTCTGGCTAGTTTAGCTTTGTTCCCAGTTGCAGTCTGTTGCTTAAGGCCACATGGCTCTGGAGGTGAGTGCTCTGGCGAGTACAGGTCATGGAACAAGAGAGAAAAGGGAACGGTGCAAGGGAACTCCTTGGGCATTTTAACCTTCCAAGATTTCACGTGCTTGCAGTGGCTCCACCTGTCTAGCTAATCCATTGATCCCCAGGCTAGACTGATAGGGAAGCACCTTCCCTACATCACCCTGACTTTATTGCGCATGTGCCCTTTGTTTGATCCCTTCCCCCAGTGGTCTGCAGGGAATGAACTAGTGGTTTCCTGTGGAGTGTGAAGCTGTCTCTTCCTGGTGAAGCTGCCCAGATGACCATGCTTATAATGTTTGGCCTCCCCTTTGCTTTCTTCCTGCTGTGAATATTAATTAGCTAATTATGACGATAGCACTTTTACTACTTCTGTGTATGTCTCCCATTGGAGAGTATATCTACCCGTGTCTATCTTTGTTAGACAGTTTTAATTACCATTGTATCCTCTTTTCATTGGACTATAACTGGCATTTTTTGGGGTCTGGTTTTAGTCCTAAAAGTGACATGAAATAATTGATCAGCCCTAAATATACCTGACAGAACCCATTATTGTCTTATCTTTCTTAACTTTATTTCCGTTTCTCAGTATTCACCCTCTTTAGTCTTTGGCATTTGTCATATGACCCTACCCTTTCTGTTGCAACTGTAGTCTCTCTTGGCTTTCAGGTGTTAAGAGATAACTCTTTTTAAGTCTTTCACGTTTTTGCATATCTTGTGAATGAAAGTGCTAACTACCCTTTGTTCTTTAAGGATGTTTGTGTCTGTATTAACTGCTTTGGAAGATAGAGCTACTATCTCCCTTTGAAGGCCATGGAAGGCATGCTTACTGCCTATTATAAAAGATTAGGTTCCTCAGTTCAGGGTTCATCTCTTATCATGTATCCCACTGTATGTGCAGGCATCCTTTAGGATACATTTTTGTTGTCACCTCTGTGGAACCTGGGGGTAAAGGAAACTGATACAGACTCATGCTGCTTGCTGTGTTATGAATAATACAGTCCTTTGACTTGGGAGTCTCCTATCTCCTACATCATTCAAGACACAGTTTTAGGGTAAAAATCTTAGGCTCAGAATTTTTGACACCAAAACAGTGTAGCTCCTGGTTCTCCTTGCTGAATTATCATTTCCCACCTCAAATATGTTTCTTTCTTTTGTGCCTTAAATATAAGTCCTTTCCAAGATTGATTATGAATTGGTTCTCATCTTTCTATTTGGATTATATACTCAAACACTCCTATTTTCAGCAACCAACCATTTATTTTCTTTTGAGATCCAGAATCCAAATTTAAGCTGCGTTTTGACCATATCCCTATGTATGTTTTCGTGGTGCCTGATACATTTACAACAATATAACCCTCACCCTCTTCATACCCCATTAGTCACTATTTCAATTAGTGGCACCATTAAAACTTCCCTTTTAATACTGTCAATTTCAGCACTAGCTCAATTCTCCATCCTTCTCCTCCAAATATGGTAGATGTTCCACAAAAGCTTTTCTTTTTTAAAATCTAAATAGTCCAGCCTAAACATACTAAATTTACTTTAGTCATTTCCCATGTGATGTGCCTTCAGATTCATTGCTATACTGATTACTTCCACTACATGTTTGAAAATGTCTCTTTTAAAATTTAATACCATCCAACACATAGCACATAGTACGAAGTGTATTTCCTGGATTTTTATAGTGAACTTACATTTAGTTACTGTTTGTCTTGAGTTCATGTGTCACTGGAAACCAGAGGTGTTTTTTCACATACTCTAAAGACAGTTTTCCATATTTTATCTGTCTACATTAGTTTATGAATTTTCGTGAAGAATTTTACACTTATCCCTATGAAATTTCATCTAATTGATTTTGGCCCACTGTTAATAAAGAAAATAACTTTTAAAGTATCTTCTTGGCTTGTACAAACTGCTTATACAAGAAGAATGAGATGAACATACTGTTTTGCGTTTAATATGTAAAAGGCAAAATATTTCTAAGATTAGAAAATAGAATTATGCGGTTATTATATTATTATAAAATAATGGAAAACAAGTGTTCCTCCTGGACTGTCATTTAAATATAACCCAGTCTTCCTATTTCCCACTGTAATCAGTTTTAGAAATAAAGTTGTTAACTTTAGTAGATTATCCTATTAAAAATTATTATAATTTTTACCCATCAAATATAGGCAACTTTTGATCATTGTTATTGAAAGGAAAGTCACTATTATAATTCTGATCTCTGGAAATTCATAGTTGAATTGGGTGTTGGTTCTCTCTCTTGATTAAAACATACTAGTAAACATATACACTCTTATTTCACCATTCAGAACTGGTTGGTTAACACATGAATTGGGAGTTTTTTAAATGGAGCCAGTATTTTAGATTGTAAATTTTAATTTATGAAGATTTTTTTTTTTTTTTTTTAATCCAAAAAATTCTCCTCACAATGTAGAACTAAGTGAATTGCCTTGAAGTTATATTTTTAGTATTTTTGACAGGACACATGAGTAAGAATGCTTATATATTGTAGCAATTAAAGACAATTCACATTTGTGGTTTGGGCATAAATGTGTAAAAATTATACCCATCTATCTTATTACATTTCCTCTTTCCTCCCCGAGGACTTTACTATGTACTTTATCTGTAATTGTTGCCAGTTTTCTATCATGTTCCCACTGGGCTTCTGGTGCAAAAAATCTTATCCTCTTGATGACAGAGCTTGCCTGAATGATTTCATGCTCCTAGTATTTTGTTCACGGGAGTTAGGGGCAAAATGTAACTACAGCTGAACAGAGCGTCTATTTTTGTAATTTTGGAGTTTAGACTCTGTTATTGAAACTAAATGAAGAGATGCAGGTGTTCTCCAGTCCAAGCCCTTTGGGAGTTTTGATGGTAGATGCTTGAAAAGAAAATGCATGTGTTTCCAGAGTCAAACAGCAGCTGTGAGACAAGGATTTATGTTTTTCTCAGAACTTTGGGATTTCAAAATGTTACATTTAATCACAAGCACAGAAAGGGGAGCAAATGTTAAAGATGTTACACATAAAAGTAAGTTTACTGATCTCTTTACCATATGAACTAGCTGTGGGAATATAGGAGCAAAGTGATTTTTAATCATAATGTAAACAATTTCTAACGGATTATGATAGTTAACCAGAACATAGCTTTTTGACAGTGTTGCATTTGTAGCACAGAGAATTTTTTATCCTACCAATTAAAATTATTTTTCTGTTTACACACACACACACACACACACTCTCTCTCTCTCTCTCTCTCTCTGAAAGGTTTGTAAAATATTTACAAAATGCATTTTGATGATAATTACTTTTGGAAAAAGTTTAATAAATATTTTGCCCAGTACAATGTTCTTAAGTACAAGAAATGTAAATTTCTGCTTAGAATAGTAATTAAGGGGATTTACAGATATATTGAAAACATATGTCTATATATATTAAAGCAGCTATATATTTAAAACTTTTTTTTCAAATCAGGATGTTAGTGTATGTTGTTGTTGGTTCTGAAATTCATCTTTATTGAAGTAAAGGAATACATTTAGTGCTTCTTTGCCATTCTCTTTTTTTTTTGGCTTTTTAAAAACTGTAATCATACATTTGTTTGTTTATTCAACATATTCATTGCAAGTTTTCTGTGTGCAGAAATATGATGCACAGAAGTCTTCGCTGTAGAGAAGCTTCTAATACATTTAGGAGAGAGGCATCTAAACACGAAGGCTGAATGAATGAAGGAAGGAAGGAAGGAAGGAAGTATAAAAAGGCTTATGCTCTAAGTTCGAATTCATCCATTGTAAACTGTATTACTTTGAGCAAGTCAGCCTCACTGAGTATTGGTTTCTCATCTGTAAGATGAGGACATTCTTACCTGGTTGCTAGGATTGTTGTGTAGATTAAATTAAACTGTATCCTCAGGTACATCGTAAACTGTAATACGTAAGGCAAGCATTAAGTATTAATTACTCTGTACAATATGGTACTCTGTATTCACTTTCATTCACAACTGAAGGTTTTTTCTTGAGTCTTGCCCTTTCCTGCCTTGTTCTCTACATCCAACCGATTCCTCTCCACTTTAAATTCTTAAGTTAACTCTGTAAGCCTGTGGGTATGCAGTTGTGAATGTGGGAGCAGCAAATCCTTTACTTAGTTCAAGAATCTAACCTCCTTCCAGATTGAAATGTCTCCTGAATGCATGATGCTAGGAGTCAGGAACAGACTCCAAAGCGACAGGAAATTACTTTGCTTGCTCCTTTGAAAGGTCCCAGATTCTGGAAGGAAGCCAATGTGACAAATCTCTTGAGCCTTGTGGGTGACCAGTTGTTTCCCTCATTTATTGCACAAGGTCAAAATTTTTACATTTTTTACTGCTTGTATAGTAAAAGGAAACTGGTATTCAAAGTAAATATGTAGTACCTTCATTTGTAAATAGTAAATTACTATGCAAGAAATATTCCAGGTTGTGATGGACTTAAAGTGAACTCACCATAAAGTGTGTAGTGTTTTGTATACTTTTATATGGACCAAAAAGCTTATTATTTTTAAAGTTTATTTTGTATTTTAGAAAATGACATGTCTTTAAGGTAAGTTTTTATTTTTGCATTTCCTGTCGAGATTTTGAAGTTGACTGTAAGTAGCTGTCATATTGGCCCAGAGAAGAGTACGAAGCCTTAGTGAACCAGTAGGGGCTGATTTCAGAAACACTTGGGAATGAAATTCACAGTAGTACTTTCTACCTGCCTCTTCCTCTAACTGTTCCATCCCTCTAGAAGAAACCTGATTCCACAGATAGCTTTTGCATCCCTTTAAGTCAATATAGTATACTTAGGAAACATCCTTATGTCATTCCATTGTTTTGTAAATAAATGATGTGGGTCAGTTGAACATTAATGTGTGAGAGTTTGAGCAATTTTCTGAGCGTTTTTGTTTTGTTTTATTTTTACCTTCTTTTGTTCAGATTTTTGCTCTTACTCCCCCCTTCCTCTTCCTCCTTTCCCAGTTACTCCCTTCTAAGTGTCATCACAACACTTTGACCATATCACATGGCAAAGAGTCCTAACGGTCTAAGGTTTAGGGATCATGACAAGCACATGATAGGTATTCAGTAAACAGAGTATGGACCAAAAGAAATGATTTTGCCTTTGGGCATAGCCATGAGTCTATAGACCTGCACCACTTTATTTCTAAGTTGGTCTTGTGAGAAAAATGTAGTCTAGATTTGGCCTGTTAAAGAATAATTTTTAAAAAAGTAAAACCATGACTTTCAAACAATCATGTTTCAGACAATCATGATTGTCCAAAATAAAATGGACAAATGGTAAAGATTTTAAAAATAATTTTCAATGAGAGAACCAGGCAGTTCAGTTGCAACTAGATCAAAGAAGAATTGAATAAAAAGAGGCATTTATAGATTAGTGATACTGTAACAAATTTGAAAATGGATACAAAACTATCTTCTTCCACAGAGTGAGTAAGGGAGGTCAATTTAACTTCTACTTGAAAGAATTTATTTGCATTTATAGTCGAGAATAATTTTGCATAGCTATCAGTTACTTACAGTTTACAGATGTAAGAAAGCTCAAAGGCAGTGAATGTTGCAGAGTCCATAGAATCAGACTCAGATAACCTGGAAGGGCCTACTCTAAACAATGCCGAACTTTTATTGAAGCCAATATTTTTCCTACAAGCCTTACTGAATTCCAGATGGCTAGGCTATTTTTAGTGTGGGTGGTTTAAATATAGAGGCAGGTCAGAAATAATTGTGAGGTAAAGATTCAGTACATGGAGGGAAAATTAAAGGGAAATAACGCCACCGGCAGAGGGCAGTGATAAAGTAACAGTTTCCTCATGTCCAAAAGAGGTATTGATTGTTGAATAATTGTGGGCTAATTCTAACTTGAGTTTAACTTTTGAATCTTGTCATATTAACTTCCCTTTAGCCGGGTGCTTCAGTCACTTATGTACAACTTTCCACAGGCTTTTTGTGTTTGTTTTATTCGTGTTAAGTAAATAAATGAAATGTTCTAACATGGTTTTTAGGTAAATATGTGTTCTAATTTACTGAAAAGTTTTCCTGGGAAAAGTAATTATACAACAGGTATTTGAATACCTACTCTGTAGGCACTGCTTTACGTATTGAGAGAGAATGTGTATGTGTGCGTGTGTGTGATACACACAGGAAAGAGGGATTCCTAAACTTTTGCAGAAGTAACATTTTCTTGATTATCACATTTTTATTTCATTGTATTTTTTATGAGAATTAACTGTTATATAGTATTATCTAAATTATAAGAAGCCTTTCTTCTACTGTAAAAATTATATCTTACCTGATTTTTTTTCTGCTTAAAACATGGAATTCTGAAATACTGTGGAAGTATTTGCAATAATATCGTAGACAAAGTTGTCAGCACTCAATTACAGATAATTAACAAAAACAAAAACAGAAATATACTACAGGAAAATGGCCAAAAGAGGCAAAAGTAAAATGCAAATATTCAAAGACACATGAGAAAATTTAAATCAACGAAGCCAAAGAAATGGATATTAAAACAATACGAGGGAACAATTTTTACCTGTGAAATTGATGTTTAATAATTTTTAAACTGAAAGGTGAGAAATTTATGAGATGAGCACTTTCATGGAAGTCTGATAGGACTATGCATTGATACAGAGTCTTTAGAAGTCAATTTGATAAAATACTTTAAGGACCTTAAGAGTGGTTATCCTTTGATTATACCACTTCCAAGAGTGTATCCTAAGGGAGTAATCCAAGATGCATTTAAAGACTAGTATTTAAAATGTAAGGGTTTTCCCATCAGCTTATTTATAACAATGACAAATCATCTTTGTTGTCCAGTACTAGGCATATTATAAAATAGAATATGTCTGTAGAAGAACTTCTTTAAAATCAGCCAATAGAAAATATTTTTCATAGGAAAATGTTTCTATTAAGAGCTTGTGTAAAAGTAAAATAATAAACCTACATATATTAAAGTTATATGTAGTTTTTAAACATTTTTCAACATGCATATATGTTTACATCTATATTCATGTATTATACACAGAAAAATTACTTTAAAAAAATATGTTTTTATTGATTTCAGAGAGAGAGAAACATCAATGATAAGAATCATTAATCAGTTGCCTTCTGCATGCCCCCAACTGAGGATCAAGCCCCTAACACAGGCATGTTCTCTGACTGAAACTGAACCATGACCTCTTGGTTCCTGGGTCGATGCTCAGCCACTGAGCCACAGTGATTATCAATGCTTCATGGGATTATGAGTAATTTTTCACTCATATTTATTCTCTTTTATGGTATTTTTTGTTGAAAGTACTACAGATATCCCGTTTTCCCCAAATACCCCTTCTACCCTACCCCTAGGCCTTCACCACGCTATTGTCTGTGTCCATGGGTTATGAAATATGCATGTAAGTTTTTCATGTAATCTCTTCCCACCACCCACCCCCGCCTTCCCTCTGAGTTTCATCAGTCTGTTCCATGCTTCTATGTCTCTGGATCTGTTTTGTTCATCAGTTTATTTTGTCTTTAGATACCACATGTGAGTGAGATGATGTGATACTTACCTTTCTTTGACTGGCTTATTTTGCTTAGCGTAATACTCTCCAGGTCTCTCCATGCTGTTTGACTCTAGAATTTATACTCTTAACCATTACACTGCATAGCAAAGACTATGGAGAAATTCAGATCTTAAATCATTGATTATTTAGTTCATTGAATTCTGTTTAATTTTTTTATTGACTGCTAGCTGCATGCATGACACTGCTAGAGATTGGTATAAAAAGGTATTCAGTACAGGGCCTCATTGAGTAGTGTACACATACAGTTAATTCTAAAAACAAGCTTAACCTTAACAAATGCTGTAATTGATTGGGAGAAAAGTACCTCTATCTGAAAATAGAGGGGAAAAATTATTTGAATGGAAGAAGGGACCACTGAGTGATATTAGGAAAGGTTTCTCAAAGGAGGATTGATATTTAAACCCAGAATGATAGAAGACTGCATATGAGTTGAAAATTTTTATTGTTTCAGCATTGCAAATACCTTCAATTGGTTTATATTGTTTGTGCTAAATGTTTGGTAATTAGTATTAGTTCAAGTCTATATTTTTGTAAAAGTATAAAATGTATAATTTGTTAAAATGTGTTTAGTATATAGTTATGGTAAGGCAGTTTTTCTTCTTAAGTATTTCAATATATCAATAACTATAAGCAGAATATCATGCTTACAATTTTTATTCTATTTTACAATGTGATTGACATACTTGTAATTTCTGCATTTGTTTTCCAAGACATTCTAAAATTAAGTATTGGAATGATTATATTATATTTAATTTATGTGATTTAGCTTGGAGTTAATTATTAAGTAGAACTTAATTTTTAGCCTTAGAAAAACAAATGCAGAAGTTAATAAACCTTTTTTTAAAAAATTATTGGATTCATTGTTAACAAAGCATAGCATAGGTAATCCTCAGTCAGCCTGTGAGAGGGATGACTTAACACAACTGCTGATGCCTACGGAGTGAGACATCTTTATCAAGTTAATACCAGAAGCAGTCGTGCCCTACTTGAATTACTCATTTATAATAGCTGAACAGCAGCCTGCATGTGGACTTTGAAATCCTGGGAAAATAAGATGCCTGCATACATCCAAATGTTGAAAGCCTCTACTTCTCAGCAGCTGGAAAATGTTGAGTTCTATTGTCATCCACTAGGTTTTTGGCCTTCTGGGAGATGTGATCAGTTTAATTACTGACCAGCTTTATTCATTACCTTTAACGATTATAACCTCTCAAGTCAGCAACCCTCTGAAGTTTTTAGCTTAAGTCATGTTTAGATATTGTATATTTAAAATTTATAAAATTAATCACATAGACCAAGATGTTTTTACTTTGCTTAAGTTTCTCACATATACTAAGATCACTAAAAACAAAATCATTTAGATATAATAATAAAAATTACTTTGTTTACTTTAAATGAAGTCTAAAATGTGTTGTGTCTTAGGGTCACATATTGCTTTTCTTGGGTAAATTTTATATATTAGATCTATTTGTGTGCAAAATTTTTAATTTTTTTCTAAAATACAGTTTGTCATTTATTTTGAGTTACAATAGTTATGAGCAAAGCAAACTTTGTAATTTTGGGGGGTTTTTTGCTTCTATTTTGATGTCTAGTTCAGAAAGAATTTTTAGAAAATAGGGAGATAGAGCATGTTATATGAAGGAACAGATGTATCTGCAACTTTGAGGCTGTTACTCTTGAAGTCTAGCTATGGAATCCAGTATTTGTATAAATCACTTGATCTCACTTTGATTGTTTCTTAATCTAGTAAGTGAATCTAGTAAGTGATTGCAGTGCCAGGCACTGAATACCTTTGTGTCACTTGTCCATTGTATAAAGACATCTGTTTAAAGAGGTCATCGTTCATGTCATAAGCCAAGTGAATTTATTAATTAATTTTATTGTTATTTATTAAAGTGGTTTTCAGGCAGATGACATTATTGTAACAAAATTTCTGTATTATAACAGTGTCGAACAGATGGAAGTAGAATTGAGGAAGGCCCCATATGGTTGACGGCTATGTGCAGTGTTGAAAATAATCATGTTTGACCTGTTTCTTTTTTTAAGTTGATTTTGGTTAAAAATATTTGTCAGTATTAAAAAGTTAAGATACCATCCTCATTGACAAACTGTTGATCACATATTAGAGGTATTATGCTAATGGACATACTTAGAAGATTTTACAGGTATTTATAATAGCTAAGCAGTAGAAAAAAATTAAGAAATACATTAGAAATTATACTTTGTTAATACATATGGTAGTTTTTAGCTTATGTAGTAACTTTATGCAAAGATTAATGATATGCCTATGAACAATGTAATTGGAAAAGAGGTAATGAGAGAAGTATATTTTGAAATGTGCTTTTAAAAAGGTTAAATAATAGATTTTTATGATCAGAAGGGATCTGTTCTGAATTTAAAAGAAAGGAAGAATCTGAGTGGTCATAAATCATGCTAAAATAAAAGCAACAGAGCACATATATACAGGGTGGGGCAAAAGTAGGTTTACAGTTGTATGTGAAACAGTTTATTCTTGTATTATTATTTATTAGTTGTATTATTTTCCATATGAACAACTATATGTATATTGTAAATATTTATTAAGACTTAAAATGGGGTTAGTGTTGATTCACTTGCCTTTTTTGTGACTCTATCAATTATATATCCAGATATTACATTGCTACATAACATTTCTGTGCCAGACCAGGTTAAGTATATGAAAAGCATATGCTGTTCTAATACCCATAAATTTTTAATAAACTTGCAGTCATGTTCATAACTTTTTTTGGGTAACATTTAGAAATGTGGCCAGCTATTTTTGTTTTCAAACTAATGGATGGGTTTTTGTTTTTTAATTATTTGTATGTACTGACCAGGTTTACATAACAGATATTATTACTCACTGTGTTCATATTGAATAATATGTAAAATCATGTGCCACTTCATTTTTCTTTTTTCCAGAATGAAAATGTCCTTTTATTCTTACTATGTTAAATGCTTAATGCAAAATTAAAACACAACAAAAATACATAGAAGTATTATGAATCATCTAAAACACTGTGACCTAAAGATTAGATAATGTTAATATTTTGGTAGACATCCTTTCAGATATTTTTTATGCTTGCTTAGATATGTCAGTTTTCAATCCTACATGATTTCCTGTGTGCGTTCACTTCTGTACTTGCTTTTTCACTCCCCAGTGTTTAAAGCAATCTTTCCATGCCAAGAAACAGAGCTTCTTGTCCTCATTTTAAATCACATTGTAGCACTGTCATATGCCTACAATGCCATTGTCTCCTTGGTGGAAATTATTATTGGTGGATATTATGATTTTTCTAAATTTGTATTAATGTAAAAAAATTATGAAAACAATTTTGTAACATTTATCTTTGTGAAATTGCCTAATGAAGTAAATTATTAAAGTCATGTTTTATTTTGCACTTTAGAACCATTAAAGTTTATTTTTCAAATAATACTAAAGAAGTATAACTACAAAATTTAAAATGCAAAGAATTATAATGTCTTTCATGTCTATATCATAGTTAATACACTTTTGTTTATAAGGGTTTTTTTATTTGGAAATTTCCAAGTTGTCATGTGAATAGCTTAGTCATTGACATATAAGTTTATTTTTCCTAGAAGGTTTTAATGCTTTAATTCTACTCTCGAAATTAGTTCACAAACCATCTCTTTAATTTCATTTGCCTAGCACTGTTTAGAAAGAGATTGGACTTTGGAATAACGCAAACCTGTTTTCAAATACCTGCTTCCTTTAATTGTCTTTATGACTTAGAAAATTTACTTAAATCTCCCTAGTCTTATTTTCTCATTTGTAAAATTTATAAAACAAATTCACTCCCTTACAGGGTTTGTTTTAGAGATTAAGGGTAGTAAATACAAAGAACTGACATGTACTGCTTACGTTTTTATAAGGCTTAAGTAAAATTATGTAGGGGATGTACTTAATGCTGTTTTGGAAAATACTCTTTTGTTATTACTAGCATGTTTTTATTTTTATCAGTAGAATGATTTCACACTTAATATGGTATGTTTCAGTTGGTTATTCTATTGTGTGAACCTTATAGGTTCTTTTCTTTATCCTTATATTTAAAAATAAATTTATAATTAACCTGAGCTAAGTAGTTTGCTTTGCTCATCTAGGAGCATGTGTCACAAAGAAAAGTTTTATTTACAAGACCAGACTTACATGTTTCTAAATCTTTTTCCATTTTTTCTAATCCTATTTTTCTCTACAGCTGCCTGATTGAGACCCCTTTAGGCAAACCTCGTGTGTGTGTGTGTGTGTGTGTGTGTCCGCGCGCGCGCTCAGCATGAACACCATTCTGCAGGGCTCCCTCCATTGTAATATTCTGTGCCCAGCATTGGATAATTTTAGTCAGCTCTGTAAAGATAAAATGTTAAATTGTTGTTAACCCCAAACATTTGTAGTGCCAACATTTTCCATGAGCAGCAGGTGAAATTTTGGCTATCTGTGGAACATTTTCTCTTGGATAATTAATTCACAGGCACGTTTAGACTCAGCATTTTCAAATTAATTTCATTCCACGCCTGCACTTTGACCTGTGTTCTCTGTATCCATGAGTAGTGGTATTATCAGTCTAGTCATAAACTGGCAATTGTCTAAACTTTTTTCTTCCCTTTTTCCCATCTTTCCTATTTAGGCAGTTGCCAAATCCTATGACTTTTCTATAAAACTTTTCTGTAAGGCAGATATGATTCTTTTATAGCTTTAATGGCTCCCTCACTGCTTTCTGAATAAAGATCAGACTTCTTAGCAGGATATACAGCTGTATCCTAATATTGTTCAGCATTTTTACATGAACACCATTCTCCCACTGTGGGGAACTCTTTTCTGTTCCATTACATGCCATTCTTGACCATTTTCATCTGTAGGACAGTTTTTCAGTGCAAAGGAAGCTCTCTATTTTTCTCTTTATTCTACTGAAACATTATCACTTTTTTCAACTGAAATGTTACTTCTATTGAAAATTTATTCACAAATTTCCTTCCCAAGACAAGGTGGGTATCCTTATGCTTTCTTCTCCTTTCCATTCTGTAATCTCTTAGGAATGTTTTATTAAAACACTTATAAAAAACTATATTGATTATGTTTTTCATGTATTCTACTAAATTATGAACTGCTCAAATACAGAGACTATTTTTAAATTTTTCTCTGAATGCTTAATATTTAGTTTTAGGCATATGATTGGTATTCAATAAAAGCTTATTGAGTTAATAAGTAGTTTTGAGTGAGAACAAAATCTTTGATAATAGTCACATAGTAAATCTGTCTTTAAGGGAGATAGTAAGAATTAGTTGCTAATAATTATTCTCAAGAGGCAAAAATAAGGAAATGGACTGATATCCAGGCTTTTGCTCTTTTGACATTAGTAATTCTGCTAGTTTCTTCCCTTTGTTTATTTATCTATCATTTTGGCAGTAATATTGGTCTTGTCTGCTTTCTTGTTAGTACTAGTCACTCTCAAAAAGTATCCATCACTCAACCTACAGCCTCACTATTTTTAATTCTTAGCTTTTTATTGTTTTTGTTTTATCAAATGACTAGAAGTATAAAAGTGTCCCCCTATATTTTGCATATTCATTGTAATAAATGTAAAGTGGGTTCATAGAGCTCATTTAAGGTCATGTGGCAAATTGTTTAGTCCTTGGAGGGTATGAAGATAAAGACCTGCCTTGCACAGGACAAGAGGCCAGAGAACTGTGTGGACATGATAAATATGACTGTTAGGGAGCTTTCCCTGAGAGTGGGTGGAGGCTAAGAATCTGAGTGTACAGAGGTCAGGACTGTGTGGATAGGAGGTAAAAGTGATAGCTAGAGTGCAGAAAGGCTGGTGTGGTAGGGCTTGTATGTCTGCATTATTGTTTGGGGGTATCTGACTTTTAATTGAGAAGAGAATGCTGCTTGGGGGAGGCTGGACTTCAGTGGTGAATTCCCACTAGAAGCTGATAGAGCAAAATAAGTAGTCAAGTGCCTTAACTCTAGTAGTGGGACACTAGTTATGTTTATCATCCTGAAACTACTATGTTCAAGACTATGTGTTTGTTTTTGCTTGTGAGTGACCTAATTCAGTTTAGGCCTTAACCAAAAGCAGGAGACTGATGTTCACATCTATTTAGTGAATAAATTTGAGCAGTTTTCTGTGCCATTGGCGGAACAAATTAAACTTTCACTGGTTGAGTGCTTGCACCTACAGGATACAGTGTGGGAGGATTATCAGCTAGGCTGTCTTATTGGTTTGTTGGCAGCAGAAAACTCTTAAACTGAGTTTTCCCATGGAAGAGGTATCTTATTTGAAATCCCAGAACTTTTACTAAAAAAATTTATGAAGTGGGATGACAGTAAATTGCTGAAAAATCATCAAAGCAAGTATGTTATTAAATGACAATTTATTGACTTCATCCCCCAGGCCAGTTTAAAGAAAAGGGAGGGAGGGTAAGATTTCAGGCTACACTTTGAATGCTGTGTGAGGTCTGTTTGAGATATTTTGGTTAAGCTGTGATTAATTAACTCAATTAAATAAGTATTAGTACATGAGTAAAAGTACACTCTTAGGGATCTGTCCAAGAGGTAATAATGGGTTCAGTACTGATAACATTCTGAATCTGAATCTGGTTAAAATTAAAGGGCACACACAGATTCACCTGTCGTCTTTAATCTTTTGGGGAAGAGGGGCAGTAATTCAGGGTTAACGTTTGTATTGTGTGTCTTTTAATATATGCATATACCTGTATATGTTTGTATGTATTTATTTGACTTTGGAGATAATGCAGTTAAGCTTTAGATTTCTTTTTAAATTATATTTTAAAAACTTGACTTCTCATTGGTTTGATTCTTATAAAAATTGTTAGAAATTATTACCCTTGGCTTTACTGCTTGTGCAGTTATATAATTTCACTGACACATGTAAAAGCAAAGAAAGATTTTGAAACTTCCCGTTTTACTTTAACTACCCTTTAATAAAGAGGTATTTGCAGTTTATGATCAAGAAAATCTAATTCCCCAACTTGAACTTTTTTTTCTCTTTTAATAACCCCTGAATATTGAGATACTTAGTGCCTTTTGGTCTGTTTCCTAAGCATAACTTCATTTATTTTCATTACTTCTGAAAACATCTATATGCTAACAAATTGATAATCAGTTATGCAATTTTCCATATTTTAACATCTCTGAAATTAGGAATCCTTGTATAATCAGTGATATCTTATACTTGCTGATGGCCTGAGTTGAGGTCAAGTTCTGCCAGAGAGGATATCTGCTTCTGCTGCTCATTTGTGGCACTACAACTTGAGACTACCATACATTAAATTGCCTGCTTGAGAATTTTTTGGACTTCATTGGTAGTGTGGACTCAGTCTGCAAATCTACATGAATATCAGCATGTGGTTGAAATTCCCAAAGATTTGTTTTTGTCTCTCTTCCCAATGTAAAGCTCAAGTCAAACAACTATTTTTCTGGTGGGTGGTTTATTTCTTATTTCCCATTGCACTGGCAGCTTTGATGTGTTAAATTTATTCTGGTCTTTCTTATTAGGCTGACTTCCTGGAATTGTTTTTTTATGATACAGTAAGTAACGCTCAGTCTTCTAATTAATAATGTCTTATATGTAATGCAATGTAGGGGCAGTGCTATAACTAAAAGGCACTGCCTGTAGGCAACAGGCAATGGTATATAGCCTTGGAGCCCCTTCACAGGTGGTGCAGAGTAGACTCTATAGGATCATCTTTTGTGGCTAAAACTGGTGATGACTTCAGCTGCTATATTGCTTGCCACTTTTATAAGCAAGACCCTTTTGACTGTTAGATTTATATTATATATAATATAAAAAATATAATATAAAATATTATTTTATATTATCATGTATAATATAAAATATAGCATATATAATATAAATTATATATATTAATGTATTAATAAAATATATATTATATAGAATTTATATTATCATATCTCAGATTATGTTATCATAATCATTTAGTGCTCATCCCTTGGCTGAACTTTAGTGAAAGGCCTAGAGAAGATGAATTATTTAATTATTATAACTCATGGCATCTTTGTCTTATCTTTGAGGTGAGACGTATTGGAGGGCTTGTTCACTATGAATGAAGATTTGCAGAGGGACAAGAATTATGAAACTCATTTTTTAAAAAAAGCTTTGTCATGAATCTAGGTTTAAATACCAAGGTACTGTAAAATCCATAAGCTAGTAGAGGATACCTGTTCCTATAAATAAATATTTTCCCCCAAACAACTATTCTATTTTGTGTTAGAAAAATTAGGGGATCCTTGAAAAATTTAATTCACAATTAACATTTTAAACCTTGACTGTAGTTTTCAAACTCAGCTATTAAACTAATGCGATTGTATGCCATCTCTAATTTACTGCCTCTGCAAATTAAACATTCTTTTCATGGATTTTTATATTGGGCGGGAGTGATACTGGGTCTGTATACTCAATCAGAAAGTTATTGTGAGGAGAAAGCCTTTATAAAATGGTTTATATGTTGGATTATTTTGTTCATGAGCATATTGATATTGAATAAGAAGGCTGTGGAATCAGTTATTCTATGAACATACATTCATTGAACACTTACTGAGAAAAATGGCTAAGTAAAACAGAAGTATTGATAAATAAATTCAATAAAGAGAGATGGTGATGAAATATAGCCTCTGTATGGTACTTCTAAGTTTAGCTATTCCTATCCTGCACAGTAGATCTCATTTCAAGACAGAGAAAAAAATAAACAAATTTAAATTATAGAATAAAGAGTTTTAGTTCAATATAAGGACATGTCCTGACATTGAGAGTAATTTATATGAAAGTTTTTATGAGTAGAATTGAATCTTATAATTGGGATGGCTTCTGTTATATTATTTTAAGGCCAAGGATATAGCCTTGTTAGCTTCACAAATAGGGGCAAAATGATAGAGTGTAGTGATTCTCAACCCTGTCAAATCTAATGGCCCTTTACTGTCTTGATATAAAATTCATAGTTAATACATCTTTTTTTAAGCTGATCACTTGTAGAGAGATCATTATAATGCCATGATCATATTAAGGGAGAAATAAGAAGGAAGTAATTTATAATAGAAATACATATCTCAGTAGTTAAAGTGTAACTAGAGTAGAAGACATGATGAAGTACTCAGGTTAAGACATTGAGGCTGCCACCTGTTTTATATTGGGATAATTACAAATCTTGCCTCCCTACATGTTTGATAGATTTGCAGTGTACATAATCAAATGGAAAGCCATGAGTGATGTGATTTTGTGGATTTCTAAACACCTTTTGGTCTTGATCAGTGATTCATAATTTTCTCCAATATTCCTGATAGTTAATTTTCTGGAACTTTGGGGGTTAATTAAAAGTGGGTGAAGACCATTGTGTGTTTAGGTGTAAAATGGAATTAGATTCTAGATTCAAGTAATTATGAAAGATTTTCGCTCACATGAATGAATGTCTGGCAGGATATTTGGAAATTGTATAGGATGCAGGACCATTCTTTGCTGTATAGGACTTTTTTGAGCATTGAAAAGCTTTAATGTTCTTGCTTGATGCCTAATGTCAGTAATGTCTCCTAATCATTGTGAAAAACAGAAACACTAATTTCCAAAAATGCCCCTAGAGGGTGGTACAACCCTCATATAGAATCTACTGGCTGTAGAACAAAAATCACAGGCTACAGGCAAGAATCAGTCTTGGATTTACTTCTTCAACTTAACTTTTATTGACTTTGTGATGTCGGGCAAGTTAGTTAACCTCTAATAACCTCAGTTTCCTTTCTGGAAAACTGGGAAGATACTATCTTACAGAGTTGTTAAACAGATAAAATATTATAATATATTTTAAGTGCCTCACATGTGCTTCATGTGGGATGGGGCTGTGTCACTTTTATCCACTTGCTTTCCATAGTAGTAGGCACTTGGTAAACACTTGTTTACTCTTATTATTATTTAATTCCTTTGTGTCACTCAATATTAAAAGCATGCGAGGAAACCATTGCTTATAGGGGGCACCCGTGCTCTCATCTGTGTCTTTACTGGGGTTTTGGGACTTGCGGATCTTAAGTTTCCAATGCTGGCTCTTTGGGATTATGACCTCTAGTTTCCAAGTGAGGGTTCAATTAGAAATGTGGTGGTTTGCTTTCTGTTTGAAAAAGACCTTTAAATAAGGGTCTATGGCAGTAAGCACATTAGTTTCCCAGAATCCTAATTTTAAAAAAATTATTTATATTCTTTTGCTAGCTTCAGGAAGATCACGAGGCTATGATAAAAGTCCCTTGTTAGTCCTGATCTTTGTTACAGATTTTAAAATACAGCGTCCATCTTTCCTTCCTTTTTCCAGCTCTCTTTCCTCCTCCTGTGATCTCGGCCAAATGAAGTTTACATATTGTGTTTTCTCAGTAAATATTTGCTCTCTTTGTCCTGTTATTTGACTTGTTTAACTTTCATCTTAGTTTAAACCAGCATCTCTTACTAAAATTGGCATTTAAAAAATATCTCCATAAAGAAGAGGGAAGGAAACTAACAGTTATTGAACATTTGCTATTATTACTATTATCGAACATTTATTATTACTATTTCAGGGCTCAGTGCTTGGTGCTTTTGTCTTACATCTTTTTAAAACCAGAATAGTGCAATGAAGAATTATTTACTTCACTTTTACATGAAGAAAACAGGTTTAGGGAGGCTATTAACTATCTCAGACACATAGTTAGTAAGCAGCAGGCAGGATATGAACCAGTATGTCCCTGTCTATAGCGCTCTCTGGCATACATCACACTATCTGAAACCGGCTCTCCAAACGATTGAAAATGGCTGTTGTAGAGAGTTAAATGCAGCTATATTGTTGCAAATACAGTTAAAAACTGAGGTAGGCTTCCAGGTACCCTTGAAATCAGACTGTTCTCCCCCACAAGGTGGTGGTTCTAAATAATCAGCTCGAGTTCTGATTAAGCTTGATTATGTTGTGATGCAAATTTTTGCCTTTATTTGACTTGCAACCTGCTTTATAGGGTTAGTGATTTATTGACTATCTTGGAAGCAAGTTCTTGACAGGCAGTATTTTAAGGTGAAATTGCTGTGTGAGGATTTTGTTAACCTGACATTTTGTGGTTTCGCCTCATAAAACTGGCAAAGGACTCCCAGTGTGGAATGTTAATGGGGTGAAGTAATGAATGCAGGCTGGGATACAAGCAGCCAGACATGAGCACTTCTATCGTTCATACTCCACGATTCTTGGGGGAGGTCTTGGTAGACAGTAGCTTTACTGAAAGAT
This sequence comes from Miniopterus natalensis, assembly GCF_054644295.1. Taxonomy (NCBI): domain Eukaryota; kingdom Metazoa; phylum Chordata; class Mammalia; order Chiroptera; family Miniopteridae; genus Miniopterus; species Miniopterus natalensis. The sequence goes on from NC_142096.1 coordinate 5,740,630, forward strand.
AAAAGCAGTAGGAGATCTTTTTAACTCAGCAGTTGATCAAACTCTTGATCTGAAATTTAGGCCTAGCAGCCAAGCATTGGGATGAACATGGGAAAGTAATTAAAGTCAAGCAAGTACAATCTCTCATGATAATTTTCACTTTCTCAAGCTCTTGAAGCAAATAATTATTGAATACCTCTAACCACATGCTAGCTTTTTCCTTCCTTCCAGCTTTCAGGTGCTATCTGTTTCATCTGTATATCTCAGTCCATCAATAAGGTAACTAATTTAATTCCGTGGTAGTTGTGCAGATTTTATTCCAGTGGTCCAAAGTGATAGAAGATGTTCTTTTTCGTTTAGCTTTATTTTTAAACTGTGCTCTACAGAACCTGAAGGTTTCTTAGAGTTGCCATTGGGATGGGGCTCTGAACCCCCATTTCTAGATTCCATTAAAGCAACTCTACTTTTTTCTCTGGTTGATGGTTAGACTGAAGAAACTTCTGTTAATTGAAATTAACATCACGGTTATGCTAGACGGAACCTCCTCCCCCCCATAGAATAAAAACCTCTTCCTTTATTCAGTATGATTGGGCCAAACTTAAGCAACATGACTACTTCATGTATTTCTTGGCTTTAGTTCTGTTTCTTCAACCGGTAAAGGGGGATGGGATTGTCATGATAAACTTGGACCTAGAGTGGGCGTTGCACTAGCTTGTGGGCTCCTGAATAAAGTTGGGATTCTCTTCAGAGGAAGAAGAGGAGAGTGGCTGCTGGAGAGGAACCAGTGGGATGCTCTATAGGGCTTACTACTTATATAAATCCTTTGTTTCACTCCCTTAAATTTCTTCTAAGAAATTGTCATCGTCCAGATAATATTAACAGCTCGTAGTTGGTATGGACTTTGTTTTTTTAATTGTGTCCCCTGCTATGGGACAATACCAATACTGAGCCTTTTTACTTTGATTTTGTTGATCCTGATATATGTGGAGCTCCACATACAAGTTAAGAGAGGAAGTTGATATAAATATGTTTTAACGATAGGCTGATAAATTTATATCTTCTCTAAAAGTAGTAGGCCCCTGGAGAAATAAGCCAGAACGAAAAAGTCAGGGCTGTGTTTATTTCAGATTTCCTCCACTTAATGGGAAAGAGTCATAGCAAACTTTTTAAAAACTTGATGGTTAGACTGTTTGAAGTAGGGTCTTACAGTATATACTTAATCTTTCCATAAAATGACAGGTTAACAAAATCCTCAAACAGCACTTTCACCTTAAAATACTGCCTGTCATGAACTTGCTTCCAAGATATTCAGTGAATCTCTAACTCTATGAAGTGGTCAAGTGCAGGCAAAAGTCTAGACTTATCAGAACAAGTGAGGAGCAGGAGGATGGGGATAGGTAGTCGGCACATGTGTGCGATGCAGGAGGGACAGGCCACACTCTGCATCCTGCACCACACAGTGTTTATATGTTTATTTCTCTCCCTACATCCTTACAGATGACCGACTATCTGTATTTAACACATCTTGTGAATTCTACCTAGGTGAGAAAACCAGAGCACACAGAGGCTAATTAATGTACCTGAGGCCAAACTATAACTAGTCGGTTATGGATAAAAGAGTTCAATCTCAGGAGGTTGAATAGCAGTGCTCATGCTTTTAACTAGATATAAGCCCAAACAAAGGAGGGGTGCAGGAGTGAGGGTGGATTGGTGTAGCATTCTGCCAGGCAAACCTAGTGCTCATTTTTAGGTAATGTAGAGCCTTTGAGGGAGGGAGAGAAGATAGTCCAAAATAAACCACCCACTGGAGTGGCCTTTTATAAGGTGTTAGGTTAACTGCAAAGGATTTAATAACACTGTCATTTTACTTAATTAATTTTAATTTAATTAATAGGTTAGGTTGCTCATCAGTTAAGACCTACTATTCTTATTCTGTCTTGTTGAGTACTCTTTGGCTTACCATGTATGCCTAGAAGTGTAAGTATCCTGTTTTGAGACGTTCGGCTCAGGATGGCTTCTCAGGTTCCATTCAGTTTGGCTATTCTTGGTTATCAGGATTTTTCTACTTGTGAAATATTACCTTACCATTTTTATGTGAAACATATTGAGTGAAATTTTAATTCTTGTCATTGTTTTGAGAGGTTTAACACCCTGTATTTTAGTGTTGGGCAAGTTGTTTGAAACATTCATTTCAATAATATTACTTAAGCAGCTGGTGTGAATTAGAATCATGCTGTTTCCAAGCATGTGCTTCAGTAAAATGAACAACTAATTTTGAAAAGAGATATTTTTAAGTAATCTGGATGGACTGTGTGATCTGTATGTCTTGTTTGACGTTGCTGATGAAAATTTTATGTCCACATTTTTACCTTGACATCCAGTGAAGAGTGTTAGTGGTTCAAGGAAATCCAACTACTCTCAGGGGAAAACCCCTGTTGGTTCCAGATTATAAATAAAATTTATCTTTTTGCCATGTTACTGCCAGTTTCAGTTTTGAAGCAGCTTATTTATGTCTGAGCCATCAGCTGCAGTGGGTTATTTACCACCACCACTGAGCATTACCAGTGATCTTTGTTTTCTCGTTTTGTGCTATGACGTTTCCCTCTGGATTTCACTAAACACTGTCTTTCTTATCATCTTGATTCTAATAACCAACCGCAATACAGAGATTCTAACAGTAAATAATTTACTAACCTTCAGTGTTTCTTCAGAGCAAACGTTTTTTGAAAGTTGCTGTGTAGATATTTTGGACCAGATAATTCGTTGTCATTGGGGATTGTCTTGTGCATTTCAGGGCATTTTGCAGCATCCCTAATCTATATCCAGTCGATACCAGTAGTACCTTCCAAGTTTTTACAACTAAAAAATGTTTCCAAGCAGTGCCAAAAAATTGTCCCTGTTTGAGAACCACTTCTTGCGCATGTATGTTTTATTCTGTAATTTACGTTAGACCAGTAGAGATACCTATTTAGAATTGTTTGCTTAGGATTTCAGAAGATAGTTTAAAATATGGACAAAATATTTGGAGTAGTTATCTCAGTAATACTAGTTCAGAATGTACTGTACTAAAATTGTTTCATAAAAGTTAAAGTACTCCTTATCAAAACTTTTTGATTATACATATAATACCAAAAAATAATATAATAGTATTGTTTTGTTTTTCCACATGTAAGTGAAATCATTGGCATTTGATTTTCTCTGTCTGACTTATTTCACTTGGGATAATACACTCCAGGTCCATCCATGTTGTTACAAATGGCAAGATTTTCTTTCTGTGACTGAGTAGTATTCCATTGTATGTCTATCTGTCTATCACATCTTGACTCATTCATCTTTCAAATGAACATATAGGTTGCTTTCATATCTTGGCTATTGTAAATATTGTTTAGTCTTCAGTGAACATAGGGATGTATAGGTTTTCAAATTAGTGGGTTTTTTATTGTGTTGTTTTTTGTTTTTGTTTTTTTTCTGATAAATACCCAGAACTGGAATTGCTGGGTCATATGATAGTTTGATTTAAAAATTTTTGAGGAACCTCCACACTGTTTTCAATAGTGGCTGCACCACTTTTCATTACCACCAACAGGTTTCTTTTTCTACACATCCTCATTAATACTTTTTTGGGGTCTTTTGATAATACTCATTCTAACAGGTGTGAGGTGATATGTCGCATTGCAGTGTGATTTACATCTCTCTGATGATTAGTGATACTGGGCATGCTTTCATTATTCCTGTTGGTTGTCTCCATGTCCTCTTTGGAAAATGTCTATTCCAGCTCTCTGCCCATTTTTAAATCAGATTGTGTGTTTTTATTTATATTTAGTTTATGAATTCTCTATATTTTTTATATTAATCACTTATTAGATGAATAATTTGCAAATATTTTTCTCCATTCAGTAGGTTGCCTTTTCATTTTGTTGATGAAAAGAACTTTTTAGTTTGATGTGGTCCCATTTATTTGTTTTTGCTTATGTTACCCTTGCCTGAGGAGACATGTTCAGCAAGGCAGTGGGATATTGTTGCAACCTCTCCTCCCCACCTGTCATAACAGGGTGGTGGGAGGGTGCCATGTTCAAGCTCATCCACTGCAGCAGCAGGTTATGTAGGGAGAGCAGTAATGGCATCTGCCATCTCATTAGTCTGTGAAGCATTTCAACTGTCCCCCATTTCTCTAGCCGATGGTTTTAGGTTAGTAAGTTAATCTCTTTCCTAAAAAGTCTGAGTGCGTTCCAAAATTTTTTTTTTGTGTGGGTCCTGGGCAAGTGAAACTGCATGCAAGCTCTTTAACAGGGGAGTCTTAGTTTCTCACAGCACTGCAGGCCCTTTAGATGTCAACCCTGTTGGTCTTTTAAGCCAGACATTATGGCAGCTTGTCTGTCTTGTGCAGCCCAGGGATTTGGGTGCCAGATGTCTGGAGAATGGCCTCACCGGTGAGATCCTTCACTATTAAGTGTCACTACTCAAGGGTAGGGTTTTTATGAGAGCATGTCTCTGCTTTTTCTACTGTCTTGATGTGGTGTTTCTATCCTTTGTTATTGAGAGCAGCAGTTCATCTAGTTTTCAGATCATTTTCAGAGGGAATGGTCTACCAACTTTGACCTCACGCCTCTGTAGTTTTCCATTCTCATACTATTCTAGATTTGTTATCAAAGATCTGCCTTAAAGTGAATTGGTAAAAGTTTGTTTAAAATTCTGTGGAAGTGTTTATAAAAATTGAAATGCTCTTTAAAAGTTTTGTGGAATCTTTCTCTCCCCTCCCACCCTCCCTCCCCCAAGGATTTTTTTATTATTTTTTTATTTTTAGAGAGAGTAGAAAGGAGGGAAGGAGGGAGAGAGAGAAACATCAATGTGAGAGAGACAACATAGAGTGGTTGCCTTCCACACCCTTCCCCACTGGGGCTGGGGATTGAACCTACAACCTAGGCATGTCCCCATGACTGGGAATCTAACTGACCCTTTGGTGCAGGGGCCAACACTCTAACCAGTGAGTCACACTGGCCAGGACTGTGGAATATTTCTTACAACTATGTCATTCTACCTTTCCTTTACTCATTTATTTCTTAAAAAATCTTTTCTTTGTGCTTTGTTCTTTCTACAACTGTAGCTTCCTCCCTTTTCCCCTCCCTCTTATCCTTCACCTTGTTTTTATTTTTAATAATTTAAATGTATCAATTCCTCTAGTAGATTTAGAATATTTATATTTCATACTAATTTTGGGTTACTTTTGATTAGTTTATTTTTTTCTAGTAAGTTGTCTAGAAATTTTCTCATTTGACTTATTATTTCATACTTGAGTGATAGTTGATCTGGGTATAAAATTCAGCCTTGATAGTTGCTTGCTTTTTTCATTGATGGACCTGGAGATTATTATGCTAAGCGAAATAAGCCAATCAGAAAAATACAAATACCATGTGATCTCCCTTACATGTGGAAACTGATGAACAAAATAAACTGATGAACAAAATTGAACCTGAGGCATGGATATGTAAGTCTGATAGAGGTCAGAGGGGAAGAGAGAGCGGGGACTAGTTAAAAGAAGGTGAAGAGAGTTGCCAAAGAACATATATATGTATAGTCCATGGACACAGGCAACAGAGTAGTGAAGGCCAGGGGAAGGGTGGCAGAGGCTGGTTGGAGGTGGGCAAAGAAGGGAGGGGAATGTGGTACATCTGTAATAGTGTCAACAATAAAAAAAGAAATTCATATCAGCTCTCTAGTCTTTTTAAAATTCTTATTTGGTTCTTTCTTAAATTTTCTATTTCATCATTTAGTTCTTTAATTAATCCAAGCATATTATTCTATAATCTACATTTATGAATGCTGTTATTTAAAGTTTTAGAAGGTGATTTTCTCTGTTGTTGGTTTTTTATCATAATGGGTCATGATGACTTATTTCATTATATTTTTGTAATTTTGACTTATTTTCTCATGTTTAGCAGTACATTATCTGAGTATTTTTGTAACCTGTGCTGAGCATGTATATCTTTTAACAGTTTTTCTTCCAGTTGCTACAGTTTACACATCCATTTTTTAAATTTTAATGTGTTTGTGCTTTTCTGATTGTGCAGATAATATAAAATTGATGATGATAATAAAGATCTAACATAAGAGTGAAAAGGAATTTTCAGATTGAAGTCTGGCAAACTGGGTTTTAATTTCAGCACTTTCAGGTATTATATAAATTAGGCATTGTCACTATACCTCTTTGATTATTTCTATAAAGTAACTTCTTAAAGGATTGTTCTGAAGTTAAATGAAATACTATATTTACTTTCTCATGCAGCAGTGCACAGATTATTTTTTAAGTTCTCCCTTTACCCCCAAAGAAATCAGATACCTTTACTGTTTTTTAATGATGAAATAATTTTAAATGGCAAATTTTAGTTTACATCATAATTTTACTACATGTACTATGCAAAGGTGTAACTTAAAATGAAATACATTTGAGAATCTCTAGTGTTGCTGTTGAACATTTTATGGGTTGCAAATTGGTTGACTTAATTTCTTCAACTTTATCTTCACTAGTTCTTTCATTCCTGTATCTCTTTTTTTCTTTCTGGCACAACCAGCCAATTTCTTTTTGATTGCTGCTTCAAGTATTTGAAATCCAGGTGTTTTTTGTTTGTTTTTGTTTGTTGCTTTCTGAAATATTTATTATAGAAAATGTAATAAACTAGGTAGAAACATTGATATATTTACTCATCACTAGGGTTTGAAGATTATAGAAAATTAAAGTACATTCAGCTTTTCTACATTAATTTATTCTGTGTAAAAAATTATATTTAATCACATCGATCAACTCCTAAACACAATTTACATGTTTCTGCATCTACATGTTCACTAATATAGTATTATTAAACTGCTCAGAATGCCCTTCTTCCTTCTCACCTGTTCAAACCTGTTTCTCATTAAATATTCTATTAAAATATACCTTTTCTCTAGTGACTTTTCCAGCCAGTTGTATTTGAAGTGATTTCTTTTTTTAAAAAATCTTATATTAGCTATTGTTTGTAAATAATCACATTTTACTTTTTCTAATATCTTATTTGTTTAGTCATTGATAATTATTTTACTTTTCTGCTGTCTGCTTATGTTTTTTAATTGTGATCACATTTTTCAAGTTAATAACTATGTGTTCCTATCTATATTTAAAGTTTTTTGAGGTCTCTTTCCATAGTGTCTGCTGTAGCATTTTTATTCATTTTATGTGCTTAATAAAATGTGTTTTTGTTGTTGTTTTTTTTTACTCCTCATTAAACTGTCATTTTACTCCCAAAGGAAATAGTTGTGTATTTAATGAGTAGCAGGATTGTGAACTGGTTAAGTGGCAGACTTATTGTAGCTGCATTGCTTAGATTTGAATCCCAGCTTTACCACTTACTAGTTGTGGGACCCTTGGGAAAGTCACTCAGCTGTTCTGGGCCTCAGTTTTCTCATCTGTGGTAAAGAAAATAATAATACCATTTTATGATGTGTAGATTGAGAATATAGATGTGAAATGCTCAACACATTGTTTGACACAGAGTTGCCACTTAGTATATACTAGCTATCCTAATGAATATTAGCATGATTATTTTATAGAATAGTAGAAAGAGGCTTTAAAGTCAGATAGTCCTTGCTGATTGTGTGACCTTGGGAAACGTTTCTTACCTCTAAAACCCAGTTTGGGCATTGGTAAAATGGAGATTTTTTTTTGGAGGATTAAATGTTATTTTTTATATAAACGTGTGTGTGTGTTTGTATAACATACTGTATTCAATGAGCATAGATATCAACTCTCTCTAGCAACTCTCGCTTTTCCTTTATTCTGAATTGCTGTTGTAACTTGGGAATCAGAAATACATACAACAGCAATTTCCTCCCTACTAGCCTCCTCTCTCCCCCTCCCACCCCCTCCCTTCCCCTCCCTCCCGTGGTCCCTCCCCTCCTCCCCTTCCTTCCCTCCCCTCCCCCCTCCTCCTGTCCTTCCTTCCTTCCTTCCTTCCTTCCTTCCTTCCTTCCTTCCTTCCTTCCTTCCTTCCTTCCTTCCTTCCGTCCGTCCGTCCGTCCGTCCGTCCGTCCATGTAGCATTCCATCCTTCCATCTGTGTGTCTGTCTGACAGGACCCAAAAGGAACTGAAGGGAGGATGACTCTAGCAGTTGATTTGGGGTCTTTGGAACCTGAATTGTGGGAAACCATGACATGTTTTCCCAAGAGTCCATTACATTAAGAAGATGAGGACATATACAGAAATGAGGGAAAGTGTTAATCTGGGAAACAGGTTTTGGCAATATGAATAGGGGTTTCGTAATACTGGACCGTTTCATTATCACTGGTATTGGTGTCCCACATAAGAACACCGTTGATAAAGAAGTCTTGATTTGTGCATGATGGTAGTTTATTCATTGAGTGTAAATTGGGAATTTCATGTGGGAGTAGTGTAAAGACAGTTGTTCATAGAGTTACCTGCCCCCTTTTCATATAAATTATTGTAACTATATGACAAGAAGATAGATGCAAGTCAAATGTTAATTCTAGAGGATTATAAATTCAATTTTTTCCACAGTGAACAATAAAAAACTTCTAAAAGTTAATGTTTTTCTTTTTCTCTTAGGCCAGAGAATGTTATAGTTGGGTATCCACCCTCTGGGTTGGAGAGTCTCACCTTAGGTCACATCTGAAGTCAAGCTTGCAGCAGCGGTCTATCCAGGCAGTTACGAGAGGATATTAGCACCACCTTGTGGTGCTTGCTGTTCCCTGCCATTTACTTTTTGTGCCCTGTCATTATTACACAGATCTTGATCATCAGGGAAGGAAAAGTAAGAAAGACTTCAACTTGGCCGTTACCTTTCCAAAGCATATACACATTGTTCATTGGGCCCATCTTTCTGTTGAACCCTTAATATTTCCACAAGATTTTATGTTCAGATCTTGCCTATTTTGGTAATAATGGGTTTAAGTACTTCAAATTAATCCTTAAGCGTATACCAAGATGGCTTTACCAGCAGGAAAGGGAGGTGGGGAGGTAGAGGAGAATAAAAGGAGGTAAATGGCGAGGGAAGGAGACTGGATGTGGGGTGGTGAACACACAATAAAATATACAGATGATGCATTAGAGAATTATAAAAAATAAAAAAATAAAATGATAGGAATAATATCTGAGACTATTCTGTATATATTACTTTGTATTTCTCTATATAAGATTATTATGAAATAAGTGTTTTCATATCTTAAAATTATTTTAGAAACAAATATTTAAGTATGATACATTTGCTCAATTTTACTTTAATTTCTATTGTAACATATAGTATATAAACTGATTTAAAAATACATAGTTCTTGCCCTGGCCAGTGTGGCTCATTTGGTTGGAGCATCATCCCATGCACAAAATTAAGGGAAAATAGAGTTGGAAGCAGTTACTCAAAACATGGAATTTAATAACCAGAGTAATTAGAAAAACAGCAACAGCTTTAGTAAAAATACTAGTCTGGTTAAATCTCCTGCAGTTGTAATCAGCATTCCTATCAGGACAGTCTTAAATCCTAGGGCTCATGATTGCTTTGAGATGTAAATCTTTGATAAATTTGCTTTCAACACTGGTTTTATCAACATGAAAAAAATTGAACCTGTGTATAGACCTTTTCATTATTTTTTAAAAACATACTACAGTAAATATCTTAGCATCTTCTTCCGCACCCTCGTCTTCCTCAGATAGCTTAATATATGGAAGGTGTAGCGATGCAGGAAGCCCCTGAATCAGTGACAGATTATTTGAATGAAAGTTCTTATCAGCCTTTCCCTTAAGATCATCACATGTTGCAAGAGCTCTCTCTTTAATTGAGAGAAAGCTGAAAGCTTTAGAATGTGCCAAGAAAAACTACATCTGAATCAACATAACACAGACTTTTGGTTAGATATTGGCAGATATCATTGTTCTGATTACCAGTCACAATTGAGTTTAAACTTAGGCTTTTAGCTCAAAATAAATACATACTGACTTTATTCTGATTTTAAAGTAGGAAAAGCTCTATCTCCTCTCAGCTCTGTGTCGTCCACTTGAGTGTAGTGGGCTTTGCTTGGTTCCCCTCTCTGCACTATCCTGGAAGTTCTCTCAAGGCAGTAAGCTGGGACAGTTGTAGGCACACACCTCGTTTGTTTTTCATATGTCAAGATCCACAGTCCTTTGTTGCCTGATGTCCAGTGTCTTTCATATATTTCAAAGCATATATGAAACTATACCTTAGTTTCATATATTCTCCCAATTTTTTGGTTGTTTCACATGGGAAGGGTAAATCTGGTCCTGTTACTCTATCTTGGCCTGATGCAAAACCCTTTCATCTTTTTATTTTTTAATTAATTTTTTGGGGGTGACATAGCTTAATAGGATTATATAAGTTTCAGGTGTACATTTCTATCATCTCTATATTGCATCATGTGCCCACCACCCAAAGTCAGATAATTTTCATCACCATATATTTGGCCCCCTTTACCCTTTCATCTTAAAAATGGAGAAGATGAGGCTTGGAGTTTGCCAAATTCAGATGAACTCTGCTGAGATTCCTATGGAGAATTTATGGTATCTTTCCATGTTCCATCACCATCTTAGATGTTCAGCATTTGTGCTTTGGCACTCGATTGTCCGGACTTGGCCGACTCTGGGGTGTTGGGAGGGCAGATGTATAATCAGTTGGTTTACTTTGTCAAGGGCTGTAAACATAGATTATTATTCGTCGGGGAGTGGAGAACTTTCTAAGTTAATTTGAATCTCTTCTGTGACTACTGGCAAGAACTGAAAAATTCTCAATAATGAAAATCACATGTTTTAAAACAAATGGACCGAGCAATACTTACTTCATTTTAGTGATGTTGCGTTTTCTTTTCATTTGTAATGGAAATATCTCTTCTTTCCAGGAATATTAAGAGAGTTTGTGAGACACACCTTTTTAAAAAAATGAGTTTTCAATATTAGGAAAGATTAAAAAATTATTCACCACATTTGTTCAAAAACATAGTATTCATGTAAGAGCATGTATTTGTTCTTAGTAAATACACACTGACATAGCTGGAGGTAAAATGGGTGCTGTGTATCCAGTGTACTCTCAAATGGATCAGTTAAAGATTCTGCACATGCACACACAGACACCCCACACAGATGTGTGTCTTGTGTGTAAAGCAATTGTATCCAAATTTAGACAACTGGGGGATTTGGTTGGAGGTTATTTTGGAGTTTCTTATACTGTTTTTTGCAACTTTGAAGTTTGGAATTACATTAAACTATTTAAAAAATCATGATATCATGATCAGTTACTAGACTGACTCGTGGGTGTACAGTGTGATTATTTCTGTTGTTTGTGCTTCAGCATTCATTTTCTCCCTATCTGATAACAGCTGTAAGTCATGGATTCACATGGGATTGATGTCACAGGGTAGTTCTAGGGTTGAATGTGTGATCCATGCCTGGAAGTCATAGTTTGTTCCTTTTTTGAAATGATTGTTTTTGGGATGATCATATGAAACGAGCCAGTCCAAGGAGATTTATTTGTAAGACTTCTGTTGAAATTATTGGGAAAAGGAAACTACCATTTTCCCCTGAGTAGATTATAATCTTGAACCTTATTGTAACCATTTCCCACTATTCGTAAATTTACCTGAGGACAATGAAACCAACTTAGAGGAAAGAGAACCACAGGAATAGAACTTCACAGTAAGAAAACTATTGCTTTGTACATAAAATCAAATGTTTTTAATAGCTTGGTTTGATCAGCATTTGGTGTTTTGGACCATTCTCCTGAAAATACAGAAGAAAAAGAGAGATGATATATCTTAAGTTTTTTTTTTGTATCCTGATTCTGTCCTCCTGACCTTTTAAAAATTTCCTTTTCACATTTCTCTTTCTTTTGCTGTTATGTCCATAAACATCTAATTTCCTGATGAGCATAGTCCCCAGGTGGTGGTGGTGGTGGTTGTTCTGTCTTCATTACTTTCATGGTTTAAAATATTGAATCATTATTAAATTTTTTTTTATGGTTGTAATTTGATTAATATAACTCCTTACTTTCCTATAGTTCAGTTACTATTCTAGCCCCAGGAGTCTCACAAACAAACAAACAAAAAAGTACCACAGCTTTTTTATCCACTCATCTGCTGATGGGCACTTGGGCTGTTTCCAGATCTTGGTTATAAATAATGGTGCTGTGAACACAGGGGGCATATATTCTTTCTGATGAGTGTTTCAGGTTCTTAGGATACATTCCTAGAAGTGGGATCACTGGGTCAAATGGCAGTTCCATTTTAAATTTTTTGAGGAACCTCCTTGCTGTTTTCCACAGTGGCTGCTCCAGTCTGCATTCCCACCAGCAGTGGTACCTCTTCTCCACACCCTCGCCAGGACTTTTTGTTTATTGATTTATTGCTAGTAGCCATTCTGACAGGTGTGAGGTGATACATCATTGTAGTTCTTATTTGCATCTCCCTGATGACTAGTGACCTTGAGCATTTTTTCATGTCTGTTGGCCATCTGTGTGTCCTCTCTGGAGAAGTGTCCATTCAGGTCCTTTGCATGCAATGGGATAAAGACAGTCTCTTCAATAAATGATGTTGGGGAGATTGGAGAGGCATGTGAAAAAAATTGAAACTATACCACCAACTTACACCATACACAAGAATAAATTCAAAATGGATAAAATACTTAAATGTAAGTTGCGAAACCATAAAAGTCCTGGAAGAAAACATAGGCAGTAAAATCTTAGACATCTCTTGCAGCAGTATTTTTGCTGGTATGTCTCCAAGGGCAAGGGAAACTCAGGAAAAGATAAACAAATGGGACTACATCAAGCTAAAAAATTCTGCAGCAAAAGAAACCATCAACAAAATAAAAAGAGAACCCTTTGTATGGGTGAACATATTCACCAATGATAAATCTGATAATGGGTTATTTTTCAAAATATATAAAGAATGTATACAACTCAACACCAGGAAGACAAACAGTCCAATTAAAAATGGGTAAAGGACCTGAGTAGACATTTTTCCAAAGCTCCATTAAAGTAATAAGGTAGTGTGAAATTAATATGCCTCATAATTGTGATTGGTTTTAATAGTTATAGCAGTGATTCATTAATTTTTCTTTTGTTTTATATACTTGCTTCATATTAATCTTTTATGTTCCCAAAGACTCTAATCCAGTTTGAACTCCAGGAATGGTAATGAATTTGATTTAATATTGGAATGCTGTTCAGAAATCGGAACTCTTTGAATTTTAAAGCCTCTATCAACTAATCCTCACATACATAAAAGCTTTGTAACCTTGGGAACTCTGTGTAAGGCTTCCTGTTGCCTGCCCTTCAAATTTACATGTGTCTTACAGTGTTTTATGCCTGTGTTACAGAGGAAAGAAGTAAAAACTGGGTCAGGTGGAATAAAGCATTTGCATGTTTCAGATACCTGATGTTCTTTATGGTGTTCTATATGGTGTAATTAGAATAAAATTCTAGATAATCATCAAGTGCTCTAGTAAGTATTTTTGGAAAATAATAGGTTAGCTAAATTAAATATACATTATTTATAATAAAGTATATTTATTATTTACACATTTGCTAAATTAAATATATATTATTTTCTGTCTCAGCCATGAGTTTTTTCCTTCAAAAGGCAATCCAAATTAGGGGAAGAAAATCATTTTGGTTTCAAGTTTTTTAGTGAAAAACATACATTGGGCATTTTTTTTGTTTGGTTGATTTGATACTTGCAATAGTAGAGCAGTTTTCTAAATATTTTTGTTTATGTCTGGAAATGGTGGTCCAAGGGTTCTTCTATTAAAATAACCTCCTTAATTTCTGAAAAATTGAAAGAAATTACTTGGCTGGAGAGGGATGCCTGATGGAAGGCAGTATCCTGATAGGAATGCTAGACATCTACCCTCTGATTTATACCTTGAGATCCTAGATGAAATGAGAAGTCATGATGTTAGCTATCAGAAAATACATGCTTGTCTGGTCTTGATCAAAAAAGCATTGCTTTTAATTTCCAAGTTAAGATTTATTATTATTAATAAAGATTTTAGGATTCAAGGATTTCATAATTAAATCAAAATGTATACTCTGTCTCCTAGTTAGTCTGTTGAATATTATCATGATTTTGAATGAAGCTTCTCCAACTGTTACTGGTCCATAGAATTTATAAACTAGATAATATTTACTGTGGGTGACTGAAGACTCTTATTCTAGTTCATTTTAGGAATCATTATAGTAAAAATTATTAACCTTCCTATTGGGATCTATAAAAGGAAATAGATGCATATGATCCTTCACTCTGTACTTAAAATTTAAGCCAGATGTGAATAACTTCATATAGTTAGCAAAATTAAAATTCTAAATCAGTACCATATAAATTATTTGGAATTTCATATCAGAGATGATCAGTATTGGCTTTAAATTATTTAAATCAAACCAAATACTGTGTTATGCATCATTAATTCAAAAGCTAATTCTATCATATTGTGTACAGTGTCTTGACAGTGTTCATAGCCTTAAGTTATTTAATATATGCTAATACCATTTCTATGTGGAGTTTTGTGCTTATTTATAAAAGAGACGAAGAAGCATTTGAAATTACAACTATCATAATATTGGACAATAGAAAAGATTTTACTGAGGTGAATGAGTCAATTGGTAATAAATTTTATAATAATTGATTTATAATCTATATTTTGATATTAAATCATCCAAAACTAAATTCAGTTTAAATTAAAGAATTGGTTTTAAAAATTAATTTTTAGTTATAGGATCCTAGTTTTATGCATATTGACTTGGCGCAATATGGGGTGGGGATTCTGACTAATAAAAGTCCTGAAAAAAAAAGTAACAAATTGAAGAAAAATAAAAGAGAGACTTTTATGAGATCTGTAATTTTCTAAATTGTTTACTTGTGGTGAATCAAGGCTTTGCTTTTGTTTTTTCCATGAACCAAAGTTTTCACTGAAATTCAAAATTGATCATAAAACATGGTGATGTAGTTTCTGGGTTTTAGAGTATAAATAATATAGTAATATATTATTTTAAAATTATGAAGTGATATGTTTGTTCTACCTCGTTTTATAGACAGCATGGTCTGTACACTGGCAATTCATGTTTTTCTATAGTATATCCCTTTTGTATTCTCCCACATACACTCAGACATATCACTATTTTATCTTTAAACATGTATATATTATATATAAGCATATCTTATGTTTAAATACACATACATACATGTAATAACCCGAAATTTCTATGAAATGCTCTTGTGTCTGCATTTCTTTTTAAACTTTAAAGGTTTTA
This sequence comes from Miniopterus natalensis, assembly GCF_054644295.1. Lineage (NCBI taxonomy): Eukaryota > Metazoa > Chordata > Mammalia > Chiroptera > Miniopteridae > Miniopterus > Miniopterus natalensis. Next base: position 5,755,903 of record NC_142096.1, read on the forward strand.
TTCTGTACTTATTTTTGTGTCATTGCATACATCCCTGCTTCACCGTTTAGCACATGGCTAAATGGTCTTCCATTAAATAAATTATCATAATTTGACTAGCTATTGATGTTATTTACATGTTTTTGTTACTGTAAAACTACAGATGAGCATCTTTGTGCTTATAAATTTAAAAAGGAAGCATCTACAGATATTATTGTAGGATTCCAAGAACTGAAATAGCTGGATCAGTGAGTATGTACATTTAAAATTTTAATAAGTAATTCCAAAATGGCCTTCAAAAAGACTGTACCAATTCCCATTTCTTTTAGCGGAGCATGAAGTGTGCTCTATCCTTCAGAGCTTTATCAGTAATAGAATTTCATTCATTTACACTTTTGCTAGTCTGTCAGTGAAAAATTATCTTATTGTTTAACCTTGAATTATTTTGGCTGTTAGTGAAGGCCAGTTCTATTTATTTTGTGATTTGTTTATTTATATTTTTTGCCCTTTTTCTGTTTGGTTGCATATCTTTTCTTTGTAATTTTTGGGAGGTTTTCCCATGTCATGAATATTATCTTTGTTATGTATTTTCTAATATTCTAGTTTAACTTTTGCCATTAATTTTGTTTATGGTATCTTTTATCGTTTAGTAGTTCTAAGCTTTTAATTATCAGAGCTGTCTATAATTACCTTTATGGTTTTAAAGCTTTATGTCATTATGAACATAACATTGGAGAACAAAACTTTGAGATACTACGAAGTATTAATTACTGACACTTCTGGTTTGAGGTTACCATCATTATATCTCATTTGTGCCTTCTGTGCCAATTGAGAGTTAAGACATGAGTCATCAGATAGGAGGAGACCAATCATAACTTAAATTTGAACTGGGGAGAAAAAAGGAAAACATCAGGAAAAAGAAAAGAAACATACATATACAATCTTGATAAAATTTAATCTTTCTGCCTTCTCTGTGCCTGAACTGGGCTGGAGAAAAACATGCAACTGGGAGGAGTTGACTCCCCTTGAATTCATGACCAAGGAACACAGATGGGTGCTTAATGTTGTAAAGCAGTAAAATGTACCATTTCACACATTCTGTAGTTTCCTAAAAAACTCACAACCACCTCTGCCATCCTAGTCTCAACTGAGAAAATATGAATTAAATCAGTGGCTAAAGTGAGCTCTGTATTACATACTATTGCAGTTGGCCAGAGGATGGGAAGGTCAGTGTAGGAAGTCTTAATGGCTAATTTGAATCAAATGATGTGCAGAGAATTTAGATAGATGCAAAGAAAAAAGCACATATGTACATAAATAGATATTAATTAAATATTTTAAATTTGATCTGGATTGGGCGTGACAGGAACATTGGCAAATCAGAGGACAGTGAAGGAATCTACAATAAACTGAAAAATAAGATAAATGCCTTGTTACACGATTTTACTTCCATTTACCACCATCCTGTTCTTTGTGCTCAATGGGTATATATTTTACTTTTTTGTGCAATATGCACCCCACATTGCATTGTTACTATTTCTACCTTAAATAGTCAAGATGTCTTTAAAGAGACTTAAAAGGTCTATGTGTATATAATTGTAACTATATAATATATATACATATAAATAAATAAAATACAATATTTTAAGAGGTTCTCCTTATATACCAACAGTTTTTTTCTAGTATTCTTCATTCCTTTTCTAGAATTGAGCTTCAGCCTGGTATACTTTTCCTTCAGCCTGAAGCACTTCATTTATAATTTCTAGTAGTGCAAGTCTTTGGAGACAAATTGTTTTTGTTTTGTTTTTCTTATTTTGTATTAATTTTTAAAGGATATTTTCGATGGATATAGAATCTAGGTTGTCTTTTCTTCTTTCAGCACTTTAAAAATATCATTTCATTACTTTCTGGCCACCATTATTTCTCATGAGATGTTATCCTTCTCATGGTAAACCTTATATGTATTGTCTTCCTCCCCCCCCCACCCCTGGAGTGATTTCAAATTTTTTTCTCTTTGGTTTTTTGCAGTTTGATCATGTGTGTAGATCTGGTTTTCCTTTTGTTTATTCTTGGGGTTTGCTAAGCTTTTTCAATCTGTCAGTTGATACCATTCTTCAGTTTTGGAAAGAATTTTTTGAAGCATTCTTCACATCTGATACTGCATTTAAAAAATTCTAATATTTCCATTTGGCCCTTTTTAATATTTTTTAGTGTGTCTGCTGCAATTACCCATCAGTTCATGCATGTTTTCAGTGCGTTCTTTGAAGTATCGTAGCTGTTTTAAGGTCCCCGTTTGGTAATTCTGGTATCTGCGCGCCCCCTACCTTTGGGACTAGTGCTATTTATTGTATTTGCTTTTAGTAATGAGTAATTTCTTCTGGTACTGTGTGTTTCATAATTTTAAAAAATTGAATGGCAAGCACTGCATGAAAAAGAATAAAATAGAGTCTAGTTAAATAATGTTTATGCCCACAAAAAAGACAAGCCCCTTTTTGCCATGTTATTGGTGTAGTTGCATTGGTCCTGGGCTTTGCTTTCTGTTCCTAGCTGGCTGGTTCTTGCTTTCCTGCGGGCTTCCATGTTCCTGAGAGCAGGAGGAGAATCTTCCTTTTAGAGTGGTTTGTGGCTTTCCCTCAGTTCTCCTGCCCTGCCCCTCAGACTTCAGTGAGCCTTGTTCAGCTGTTCCTACGTAAGGATCCTTTGTCTCTCTCCTGCTAGTAGATTGCCCTGCTGGATGCTCACTGGAAAGTGCGGAGCACCGGTGGGATTTCTTTCCGTTCTTTGCGCTCAGACTTCAGTAGGCCACAGACCAGCGTCTCGGGGCGACCGGTCTCATCTCCAGTCCCGTCCCCCCATCAGCCTTCCTAGTGTCTGCTGGAGGCCTGTTGAAAAGTGATGGCAGGTGGGTGGGTTCCCCTCCATGTAGGGCTTTCAGAGGTGCTAAACCATGCCAGCCCCTGCATGGAAACATTTGTTGAAAGTTCAGTTTTCTTCTTACCGGTGTTCTTGTCCTCCGGCTGCACCAAGAGTGAAGTGAAAGCCACTGTTTATTCCGTTTTCCTCTCGGGGGCCTTGCACTTTTACGACTTTTGTTCATTAGGTTTCTTTGTGACTCTGCTGTCTGATGGATGTTGAAAAGCTTTGATAGGTTACATGGCTTACTCTTATTGTTACAATGGAATAGAGTTCTCTTGTGATCCTCTGTATCCTCAGGGAAGAGAAATTAATTGTTAATAAGTAACATGAGCTGCATACACACGTACCTAGAAATCTGATGATTCCTTTATACTACATTTGACAGTTACCTTGGGTAAAGCTGCCAGTAGTTGGTAGCTCATACCTGCTCTGTCATTTCTTAGACTGTGATTACTCTCCCTTGCCTTGTTTTTGAAGTATTGATTCTTCCTTCCTGGTTTACTTAACTGTTTAGCCAGAATTCTTAAAATTATTCTTAGAAGTAAGATTAGCAAATAATTTCTTAAGAGCTACACAAATCTAAAAAATTCTTACTTTGCTATAGCTGCATAATAGAAAAATAGTGAGCTTTAAACTTCGATGAAGATGAACATGTCTATGTTTTCTGTCTCACTCATTGGTTCAAGATAAAATGCCGAGTCCTTTTTACCATTTATAACTTGGTATTTTATAAGACAATATCATTGCTTGACAAGGTTTCTGTAGCTGACAAGAAGAATGTATATGTAATTTTAATGCTCAGCAACTTTGGTTTCTGTCCCTTATTTCAGTTCTCAATTTTCAGCTTTTATGATGTAACTGAAAATGACTGTGGTGCCTTGATTTAACTAATCGGTGAGCCTGCGTGGAATGTGGATAAGTGAACCATTTTGGCAGTGAGCAGAGAAGTAAAGCACACTTTTCTCATTAGTTGTCTCCCAGGCTAAAATTAAACAGAATAATATATTGCCAAAATTTAGTGATTTATGGGGGATCTGTTCTGAGTCAACTCAGTTTCAGACTAATTGTCTGCACACTTATATGTTGGAGCTTTTGTGTTATTTTTAAAGGCTGTGTCTTGTAAATTGAGTATAATATGAAAATATCCCTTTAGACTTAAAAGAACATTACGTCTAAGTATAATTTCAACTAAATTGATGATAAATTAATAGATTATTCTGTTTTATCACCTATTTAACATTCATAAAGTTCAAGCTTGGCTGAGTCATTTAGTCATTTTTTGGTACAATATAATCATATAACTTATATGAACATTTATTGGTGAAATACTTTTTTAAAAAATTTATCTTTATTGTTGGAAGCATTACAGATGTCTTCTCCCTCCCCCCATTGACCCACCTTTTAACTTGTTCATTATAATAAAGTAAGTGAGACTTCAAGATTAATTTTTGTTGTGGAAATATTGTCACATTTGTTTTTCTTTTTCTCTAAAATTCTAATTTAAAGTGTGCTAATAACTTTTTTGAGAAAGTTTTTTAAAATTTACTTGACACATTTAGTTTTTGGCATATCTGAAAAGACTTTTAAAATAACTTGCCTAATATGGAGAATGTAATTTCTTAATTTACTTTTGTCTTTAGAGTGGTTTATATACTTTTCAATATATATACTGATTTGTTTATATAGGATTTTTGTGTATTTTTCATCATAAATTTAAAATGTTTATATGTGGCTTAATAGTTGAGATGGATAATATTGGAGAGACTAAAACTTACCCTGATATATTTATTTTTTACCCTGATATATTTATTTTTACCCTGATTATCAATTTTTTTATTATCATCTTTTATATATAACATTTGATAGATTCAAAAGAATATATATAGCATATATATAAGTTTTGAAGTAAAATCATGTAATGAATATCATTGACTGTTTGCTGAGAAGTTGATTATCAATTTATTTGCTGTTTTTATTCCCTATACAATCTCCACCCCTTTTGGGATGCTTTTCTGATCTTTTTCTCTTCAGCGTTTTGTAGCTTCTTTTCTGTTTGTCTAATAAGTTTATTTTTAATTATCCAGTTTGGATTCATTGGGCTTCTTGGGTTTGAGGCTTACTATCTTTCAACAATTTTATAAAATTCTCAGCTGTTATCTTTTTAACAATATTGCTTTTTACCCATTCCTTAGTATCTCCCTCTGAAATCTAATTAGACATTTGTTTGGTCTTCTTACTGAGTCCTCATGTCTCCTAACCTCATTTTACTAGGTTCCTCCCCCCCATTTTTTTCTGTCTCAGATGCATTTTAAATTATCTTTGTGTTTTTTGCATTTCACTAAATTTTTTCTTCAACTCTATTTAATCTGCTGTTTAACCCGTCTAGTGAGTTTTTTGCTTCAACAATTAAAGAAGTCATTTCTGTAGTTTCCATTTTTCTCTAGAATATATTGTTTGATACTTTATCATTGTTGCACTTCCTTATGGTCCTGTACTTTAAACATGGCTGTTCCATGTTCTGTATGCGGTATCTCCAGTACTTGAAAAGTCTAACTAAACATGTTGTTTGTTGATTTTTTTGGCTTTCTCTCATGCTGATTTTTTGTTATGGGGACTATTCACAGATACTAATTTGTAGATGTTACGTGATAATGAATGGGAGGCTTTTTCAAAGAAAATTTTTCTTTGCTTTTGGTTAGTGACTAACAGGATATTTCTCAGCAAGAAAATCTAAGGCTCTTCTACTTCTATTTCTGTTCTTCCCAGTTCTTTCTCACGGCACGTGTACCTGTTTTTTAATGTTCCTTTTTCAAAAGGTAACTAGTTTCAGTTCTTTTCCGTAGTTATTTTAGTGTTTACTTATGTATTTTAAAATAAATAACTTGGCTTTTGTTGCTCTTTCTTAATTGTTCAGTTTAGAGCATTATTTATTTGAAGTCTTACTGTGGGCAATAATAATTGGCCAACTTTCACCCTCTTTAGCACCTGTCATGCATTCCTCTTATATACCCATGCTTCTGATATTGTTATATCATAGGTTTGATTAATCAAGTAATTCATTTTTTTAGAATTTACATAGTTCTGTCTACGAGTATTATTTACATCACAGTCATGTTGCATCCTATAATTGGTTATCCTTGACTTTTTAATGTTTGTTTCTTCTGTATTAAATAGCTGTGCTTGTTGTTACTAAGTTTTCCCTGTGCCTGTCACTGACTCACTGTTGTCCTCCTGGGCATTCCCGTCACTGTCCTCCTGCCTTGGTCCTTTGTCTTCTGGGTCTCAGTGTCGTCTTCCTGTTGTTATCCCTCTTTTGGTGGATCACATTCTTTATTGTTGATGGCACGTTACTTGTGTTGTGTTCTCTGTTTATGCAACTTTAATTCTAAAATTGTATTACAGTGGGCTTGTGTGATAGGAAGCAGTTCATAATAATTTAAATCTAATTGTAATTTCATTTCTCTATGTGGATTTTAGAAAAGTATTTTAACCTTTAAGATTGAATTATGTATTCTTGAATTTAAATTTCTTAAATACTCCACTTAAATGTGTTCGACTAATTTTTTAAATTAAAAGCCTCTGTAAAAAATTTCCTTATGATTTTTCTCTCTCTCCCCCTTTTTTTAGTTTTTCATATTTGGAGGCAAATTCTGTTTCTCACCCAGTAACATTTTTTGAGAAAATGAGTTGTTATAAAACAAAGACACTATTCAAATGAACTCTCTCTGCATACTATAATGCTATGTTTTTTTCACTTCATTGAATGACAGTGTCAGGTGTAGTCAAGTTCCTAGAATTATTTGAAAACAATATAATTTTGGGAAAGTCCTGTTTTATTTCCCTTGATATAACATAGCATTTTTAAACCTTATTATGTACACTACTGGTATTTGAGAAATAGAAGAATTTAGGTCCTTATGAGGAATTTACATTCTATTACAGAAAAAAGTATATTAAATTTCATTTTCCAGTTGACTTCAATTGTGAGTCCCTTTTTGCAAATTATCTTGTATTTTGCCTCTCCCATCATTCCTTTCTGGCATGTATTTGAGTGAAGCATTACTCATCAGCATGCGCATTGGTACGTGGATGGGGCAGTTGCTTGTGTTGTCTCGGCATGCTGCCTGGGAATCTGCATCGATTTCGGGTTCCTGAGAGAAGTAGCACTGTAAGACCGAACAGGAGTATACATGGCAGATTTCGCTTGTTTGAAAATTCTGTGCAAAGCTTTGAAAAAAAGGGAAATTTTCTCTTTCTCTTGCTTCCTGTCATCCATCCTGTTTCCATCTTTGTGTGTTTCACTTCTCATAGGACTTGGTATGAATACTAACTTTACTAATGCTAATGACTTAAATAATCTGCAGTATTTTAGAACAAATGGGCTTTTCCCAGCTAACCTGAAAACCTACTTACCATTTTCCTGACTTTTTTCCCCCCAGCCCCTACCTTATGGCAGGTACTTTCCTAAATACTGGACATACAGTTCAGGGCAAAACTGACAAATATTCTTTCCTTCATATTCCACATATCCTTGTGGAGCTAATATTTTATTCATAAAATATATGTAGAAATGCAAAAGCTTATTTATGAATATGTATAACTTGCACATAAATTAAAAACTGGATATTCTGCTTTAGTTAAGCTCTGTGTATGCTGCTTTTTATCAGAGAGGGACAGAGCATTTCAGCTGGTAGGTTTGAATTACAGCTTGTTGCACTGCAGCCTTTGTATGATGTCGGAGTGTTAGCCTCCATTTCATCTGGGCAGCTCTTTCTTTGCTTCTGAAGAGTTAAAGCTGTAATTTACAATGATTTATTGAGTGGTTATAATACTGCTTCCTTTCACACCCTGAATTAGTTTTATAAGATAAACAAAAAGGGGAGATAATATTCCATTTTCATGGCCAGTACAGAAATTGGTGTTTGCCTAAAAATATTAAGCTTATTTTTTTTTTTTAAAGACAAATGTACTTAAAAAACTTTTTTAACTTAATAACTGGTTTTGTTTTTTTCTGCAGTTCACATAAGACAGCCACAAACCCAACACTTAGATTTTTTCCTTCTGAATTTGTTGTTTTTTCAGATCTGTGTCAGCAGAGACCATTTCTCCCAGTAGCATATGCAGTCTGATCCTCATGTGGTGGGGACACACAGGGCCTCAAAGACCCTGGCTCTCCGGCACTGGAACCTAGCCCCTCCCCTTGGACTGCACCCATGTCTGTCTGTGCTGGGCTTTTGCCCTGGTCCCATCACCCTGAGGTGTCCTTAGGCCCGAAATGCCAAGCAGGTGCCATGTATGTGCCAACTCTGAATCAACATTGGGGCCTGCCTGGAGCCCAGGGTGAGGGCAGAGAGGCAGGCGGTGTCTGGGTTCCATCACAAGGAACACGGTGCTTGACTGGCAATGTCTGCCCTGGCAACGCCCACTTGACATGTCTGCAATGGGGTATTGGGGGAACAGGCTTCATGCCAGCCACCAGCCCAGCTCAGAAAGGGTGCCAGGTAGCTGCAGTTGCAACTTTTCCACTGGAGGAAGCTTTATCCAGGTGAAGATAGCTGACTGGCTGTCGAAACGAGTTAGGTGCAACCTGGGAGTAAAAATACTTTCATGGCACTTAAACAGAAATAACCTTAGTCTCTGGGTAAACTCTCAGTAATTCCCAGTCCAAACTGGAAAGGTTCATCTTCAGTGCTACTGGGAAACTAAAACAGAGTAAAGGATAGTCTTGCTTTAATAAAGTTTCAGAACGGGGGCACCCTCCTTTGAGAAGCCTCAGCAGAATACACAAAAGTGTGTGTAAGAGACTGTTTCTGGAAAATACCAAAGGCACCAAACATAACCCCACCCTGGCCTTCCATTTTCCCTCAGTGCCACTCCTTGCCCCGGGTGGGGAGGCTGCTTCGGCCAGCTGACTTCTGCTCCGCGAATGTGTCTGGGTGCCTGTTGAAGTCCGCCACTCATGGCTTGTGGGTTTTGGAGGCTTCAGGGGTTTTTCCATTTGCCTCTTCTCCTGCATCCTTCCGAAGGCTGCCTGGGCCAGGGTCCACTTGTCCAGGCCACGCAGCCTCTCCCTGTACGTTTCGCTCATTCCCACAGCTTCCAGGAGTTCCGCTGTCTCCTTTTTCTTCTTCCGCTTGGTCACAACAAGCTCTGAGTAGCCTTTCAGCCTCAAGGGCCCCTTTTGGACCTGCTTCTGGTGCCTGTCCAAGACAAATGCGCTTTCCATAAGATGAGTCACATTCCATAACATTCCTAAAAGTGCATAATGTGTGATTATTAGCATACAGGGTGGGGCAAAAGTAGGAGTACAGCTGTGAGTGCGTGAAGCACAGTTTAGTCTTGTATTATTATTTATTACTGTTTTATTTTGCATTGGAACAACTGTAACCCTACTCTTGCCCCACCCTATATTTGCAGGTTGTACAGCAGTCACCATTTTCTCACTCCAGAGCATTTTCATTGCCCCCAGAAGCGCACGTTAATGGTTATTCTCACTCTCCCTTGTCCTTGGCTCTGACACCCACTGACCTCGTTTTCCTAGGGCTTCGCCAGTTCTGGCCATTTCACATAAGCAGGCTCATACAGTATGTGGTTTTCTGTGACTAGCTTCTTTCACGTTTTCAAGGTTTATCTGTGTTGTAGCCTCTGTCAGTACGTGATCCGTCTTCACAGATAAATAGTTGTCCGTTGTTTGGCTGCGCCACATTTTATCCATTCAGCACCTCAGGGACATTTGTGTTTTTCCCATTTTTTTAACTATTATGAAAATTTAACTGCTATGAAAATTTATGTACAAATTTTTGCATGGACATATGATTTTAATTCTCCTGGTATGTTCCTAGCAATATAATTGTTGCATCATATTGTAACTGTGTGTTTTGCTTTTTGAGGAAATGTCAAAATGTTCTTCAAAGTATTTGCACCATTTTTACGTTCCCTCCAGCAGTGTGTGAGGGTTTGTCACCACTTGCTGTTTGTCTTTTGAATCAGAGCTATACTAATCCGTGTGAGGTGATGTCAACCTCATTACTTCTTATGAGGAATTATAACAATTTTCACATCTTGCGTTTTAGGAGCTGTGCTTCTTTGTGGTGTACAAGGACTAGCAGTTAATATTGACCCAGTCTTATACACCTGGCTCATTTATCAGCCTCAGAAACGAACCAGTAGGCATATGCAGCAGGTGAGACATTTTTATAATTTTCTCAATGAATAATTTTTTCTTTCACTTATTAAAGTTATATATTTCTTCTATTGATTTTATTTATGGATGTACCAGATTTCCTCTCTCTCCCATTCTCCCCCTTTCAAGCATTTCTGTTTTTTAGCTTCTGCACAAGAAATTACAACTCAAAGTAGAGTTTCATTGACAATTAAAGGTATTTTCTGTACAATTGCTTGTAAAGCAGACACATGATAGAGCCTGGTTTAGGTAGGTCGTCCTATTTTACGGTCCTGTTTTTCCTCATAGTGCCTGTTTGTTCTCAGAGTTTCAGATACATAAGAATTTCTTAGTAAGCATTTGCTTTCTTTTTTGTTATCTCGACTTTTCTTCTTCATCTTTAGATTTGGTCAGCAAACATGCATTGAGTGCCTAACCCTGGGATTAGGATGGTTGGTGCAAAAAAGTTGGAGTATGTGTTTGTTTAAAAAGGTATAAATTTAAAAGTAAATAGTAGATAATTGTAGTTTCTAGAATATTTAACTGTAATTTTCCATGTCATGATACTTAAGTGTAATTCTGACAGATGGGTTTTATTCCCATTTTAAAGACGAAGAAACTGATGCTTATTTAGATTCTCTTACCTATTGTCACAAATCTAGTAAATGGCAGAGCTTAGAATTTAAGGCCAAATTTGTGCTCTATTGAATTGCATCTCCTATGGACTTAATTATAATTTTGTAATGTTCTACTTGGAATAGCTTTGTATCTTTTTTCTGAAATAACTTAAAGCTAGTTGACAGAAATACGCACATTTTTATAATTACATAAGAATATAAAAATTAACTAAAAAGTACAACTCATGTCTCAAGGAGCATCTTTTAAATAATTTTCTTCACTTTGTTCTAATTTCATTTGAAACTTCTGCCGTCTCTCTGCCATGCCATTCTTCCCTTTATCAAATAGTCACAGACTATGAGACAGTATGCTGGACACTGGGGCTCCAGAAGTGAAAATCATGGTTGAGAATATCCCTCTAGAGCTCTTTGTAGTTCATTTGAAAATATTAAGGAACATAGTAATGCCATTCTTAGTAAGTGCTACCTTAGATGTATGTACAGGATTATATGAAAACAAAAAAGAGGAATAGTTATCACAAGCAGGTGAGGGTTTTAAAAGGAGGAATTAACAGTTGAGCTAAACATCACAGGAGTAAGCTAAGAAGGAAGGTGTGCCTTGGTTGGTTGGAGCGTTGTCCCGTACACCAAAAGGTTGGGAGCATGTGCCCGAAGCAACTGATGGATTTTCTCTCTCTTAAAAAAAAGATAAACTAACAAATACCCATAATCCTATTCATCCACAGTTATAAATAACATTGGGGTAAGCATCTTCATAGCTAAATGCTAGTATTTTTCTTTATTCACTTAGAATATATTTTCAGAAGTGCAATTAGTGGCTCCAGGCATGTAGATTAGTATATTTTAAGGCCCTTGTTATATTGCCAATGAAAGAAAGATTTTTGTTTGTTTGTCTGTTGTTTGGTGTTGCCAGTACCATGGCTTTCATTGATCTCATCTTTCACCTGTTATGCTTGAGTTCAGTATCACACGATGCAGCACATAATTTTTCTCTAATTGTTTATTTCATACTGATTTTGATCTGAGTTTGGTTGTAAGAGTGCCTGGTTGTATTGCAGGATTACAAATAATGGTCATGGAATTATTAAATGTTAGAGCATAAAGGGGTTTTCCAGCAGACTTCTCTACCCCCTTATTTTATAGATGAGGGAGTCTGCTTGAATCAAAACTTACATGATGCTGAGCATTTCTCATCTCTGTCTTAAATACCACTGCCTATTTAGATTTGTGTAAATACTGTCATTTTGACTAAATGTTTAATATGACAGCCGGTACTGTACACTGTGAGGTTTCCACAGTAGATTTAATCTTTTCATTTTCTCATTATTAGCTTTCTTGTTCTTTTACTCAGACTAAATAACAATTTGTAAAATAGTTTGCCTTTTCCCCTCTAGCTCATAACTTGATTGTTACAAAGCTCTGTAACATACTATGTTGTCATTGAAATATTTATTCATAACCTAAATAATATTAAGTGCTGCGAGTTGGATCTGTGGAAGTGTGGTTGTTACTGTGCTGAGGGTCACGTTAGACTCCACTGCCACCTGCCTGGCCCCCCCAGATTCACCATTTGATGCAGCTGTATTACAGTTATCATCTGTTGTTTCCAAAGCTGCAATTTCCTTCTCAGTTTGTGGCTAAAACCCAACATTTGATGATTGTTTTCCACCCAGTTCAGCATTGATCTTTGATCCTGCAGCAAACTTAAAAATACCTACGCTTTTTTTTTTGCCAAAAATCTGACAAGATTGTATTGGGCGTCATCAATGGTAACATCAGACTTTATTTCAGTGAATAAAGATGAAACAGCTGCTTTATTGTTCAGCTCAGCACTCATGCATTCAATATAGGATCATAATGTTTTCCAGCTTTCTCTAACTATAGATATTTTTCTATGTTTTCTAAATATACTGTGGATATCACTTTGTCAGACAAAATAGACTTCCAGCAATTCTCAAAAAATATTGGACTGTCCATATTAACATTTACATAATCAGTTTATAGAAGTATGTGTCTAAAAATATAATTTTATAAGAATAACCTTAATTTTCTATTAACATTAATTTCCTTTTATTTACTTATTTTTATTTTTTTATTTATTGAATTTATTTGGGTGACCTAACATTAATTTTCAAAGCTAATTTTAGTTTTGATTTGCTCTTACTATGTTATCTTTATACGTCTTACTAAAATTTACTATTATTTTCAAGTTTCCACACAGAATTATAATTTAAAATGTCATTCAGTGTGAGTGTGTATGTGTGTGGGGGGGGAGGTTGAGGGAAGGGCGGGGAAAGACACAAAGAGGAAGGGCAAGAGAGATTGGTTGTTGGATTGACTAATTAATTTAAAATAAAGTCTTGCACGGCTGGGCGTGGCTCAGCAGTTGAGCGTCAACCTAGGGTCCAGGTGATCAGGGTTCGATTCTCGGTCAGGGCACAGGCCCAGGTTGCGGGATCGATCCTCAGTCGGAGGCGTGCAGGAGGCAGCCAATCAGTGACTCATCATTGGTGTTTCTGTTTCTCTCCCTCCCTCTCCTTTCCTCTCTCTGAGATCAATAAAGAGATATTAAAATAAAATAAAGCCTCAACCCCAACTTGTAAAGGACTTTGTTCAGTGATGCCCTGTTGAACCCTCCCTGCTCCTGAGTAGTAGTAATCCAGTTTCCCACTCGCCTCTCCAGCAGCCTGTGGTAGCCGGTCCCCTCGTGATGCCGCCCAGCAGAAGGAGGGAGGATGAGGCATCGGTTGGAAGTGCGCCCCTGGCAAAGCAGCAGTCCTGTCAGGCCTCTGAATATGCCAGCAGCCCTATAAAAACAAAAACAGTAACAGGTACGTGTCCACTCTAGAGGCTCTGTGAGCTTACCTAACCTCTGAGCTAACAAATTTTCAAGTTGTCTGGGCCACAGTTTCATGAATGCTGACCAGAGGCATGAGACTCCTGTTCCTCCCCCCTTCTCTTATTTTCTGAGCTAGATCGTCTATGCAGATATAAAACATAAATTTTCTTCCATAAAATGTTTTATTTCCTTTATTGTGTAATGAAAAACAGCACTTTATGATTTAAGTTTAATTGGTGTTTTTCTCTTTAACTTACAATGTTTGTGATGATGGGCCACCTATCTCCAGGTGATTTTATATTTTTTCTTAGATATTCAGCTTTATTTCATATAACTCATTACCAAGCATATTGAAAAAAGTTTTATGTTTTCAAGAAGTCAAAACCCACTTGTTAAATGTCTGTAATGGGCAATACTCTATTATAGGTGATATTGAGGGTGGGAATGTTGATAAGGCATGATGCCTGCCCTTACGGAGTTTAAAATACGATTGTGTACTTAAGGAAGTTCAAATGGCCATTTGTGGGTTAGAGGGAAAGTTGGTGTTATTTTCTTCACATTTGACAGCAACAATAAATACACTAATATACATTTTTGTGGAGTTTTGTACATAACTATCATTATTCTGAGCTGTATTACTTTTTTAAAGTATGATGTTATGTTTATTTTATAGAATTATTAGATTTTTTACTTGTCAGTACCCACAGGCTTCTACTTTGTTGAGATTTACTATGTCAGTTGATAAAAATGCCAATGCTTATTTTTTGTATCATAGAAAGATTATCTGTAACTTGCATTGAGTTTTTAATATAAAACTAGATATTTTTTTCCTTTAGTTACCATCTCTTTAACTGGTGATCTACATAAAGGCCTATAAATATTACTTCTGAATATAAATGTCCATTAAGTGTCAATTGATAAAAATAAATTTAATCTTATGTACATATTAACTATGTATTCTGCCTCCTGCTTTACTGTTTAGTCCTGATCTTTTTTCTTTTTAAAAATTGATTTTAGAGTGGGGGGGGAGAGAAAGGAAGAAACATCTGTGTGATAGAGAAACATTGATTAGTTGCCTCTGTACATGCTTCATCCAGGGATTGAACCCACAACCTGGGTATGTGCCCTGATTAGGAATTGAACCTTCAACCTTTTGGTGCATGGATGACACTCCAACCACCTGAGCCACACCAACAAGGGCTAGTCCTGTTCTTTAAATCACACTTGATAATTGATATAAAGTTATTAAGGATGGGTAAAGATGACAGAAAATGCTTATCATTTCTCTCTCATCATTGATGTTTCTCTCTCTCTTTCCCTTTCCCTTCCTCTGTCTGAAATCAGTAAAGATATATTTAAAAAAAGAAAAGAAAATGGTTATCATTGAAATGAAGTTACATGACATAGAACTATATAGAAAATATCACAAATTTTAGAAAAATACATATTTGCTATGCGTGGAGAAGTTTTTTATCTAAAGTCACATCTTGTATCAGCTACACACCAGTTCACAAATGATACCAGTTACTATCTGAGACATATTTTGCTTTCTTATACTTCCCCATTTTTAATAAGAAATTTATATTAATTTTATAATGAGTAAAGTAACGTAACCAAAAAACAGCTTCCTATTACTAATTATCACTTTATAGAATATGAAGAAGTGTGTAAAGAACACATTGTTCTTTATTTCAAATTACAACATGAACTGTGGGTCTTTGAGTTGAGCGGTTTGCTTTTTCTGTCTTTAGTGTTCCCCTGTTTCTAGAACACTTAAGTCAGATATCTGATAGGTATTCTCCTTATGGTTAAGCATATCAGTACTTCACCCAATATAGATTCTTACACAAGCTAGCGTAATAGTGAGCAGTTGTCAAACTAGTGCCCTGTCCTGGCCTTGTTTTGACTCTTTGAGCATTTATAGGAGGATACCCACCATTGTTACTTTTCTGGAAATCTTGGTGGTAGTGCTCTCTCCCTTTGCTTGAGAATGCTCTTTGCCAGCCATATGCTTTAATTAGAAGTAGGTGTCAAAAAGTTTTGTTTTAAGTAGAGTATACTGTTCCTGTTTGGTTTTAAATTAAAAATGTTTTATAAGTCCTTTGAATTTTTACCTACTTCTAAATGTAGTTATCATTGTTTTTGTTGTTCTTTACATTGCGTCGTGAACTGTAATGAATTTGGTAAGGTATTCATAGCTTTTCACACATCGTGTTTTTGTTTTACTTTTTCCATCTTTACCTTTTTAAAGATACAGTTCAGTAGTGTTAAGTATATTCACATGTTGTGAAATACACATTTTAATTTTTAAACTGAATTTTACAGTGGAGAAATGTTAGTATTAATTTTTGTCTGAATTCTTATTAATGTTTTTTGTTTTTATAATCTCAACCTAAGGTCCAATGTTGGTCTTATGTTCATCCCCAACAATTTACGTGGTATTTCTGGCACATGATGGCCAAGGCCAGCTGATAAAGTACTGGCCTTGATTTTGGTGTTTAATTATTCAACATGAAGCAGACATCTTCCTCTTCCTATCTCAATTAACCAGTGTGAAGTAGCTGCTGCAGTGGGAACACGTGACTAATGACTGGAATGTGTTGACAGCAGAACAGCACTGTTTTAGTGATGCAGGCACGCAGGGCAGACCAAGCCAGAACAAAGTCGTGTTTCACATGAAGATAACACATTATTACAGAACTCTAAATTATCTTCTGGAGGATTCGTATACCCTTCAAGGCAAGGAAACCCTAAAAGATAGGACATCTGTTTACCCTATGTTTTGGAAACCTTATGAACATTAATTTGGGGCTCTTGACAAAAATGTCTGTAATGGAGATGAAAACTATAAAAAGCAGGATACTCCATAAATGATAGCTTTAAAAAATACTGTTCATTATCATCAAGTCTAAAGCTCTGTAAATACAGTTAAAATAATAGAAGGCCTTTTCATTTGACTGCTTAAATACTACCAAAATAATAAAGTTGTGATATTTAATTATGTAAATTTTAAGAGGTAATGTCACAAAAGAAAAGTATGGAACTTTAACTTCTGACCATGATGGAGTAAAAGGGACTAGGTTTGTATTCCTGCTGTAAATAACACACTGGTCAAAATATGTGGGAGAAATAAAAGGTCGTACACATTGGACAGGAGGCAGCATAGGATGTGGTCCCTCATAGAAGGGAAACAAGTGAGGGGAGGCCTAGGACTGCCCTGGCTTTCTGGCTGTAGGCACTTCCAGCCCATAGAGCAGGGTGGGATATACCAAACTGAGCTCAGCTGTCTTGCTGACTTGAAGTTATGGGAAGTACAGGGATAGAAGTATAAGGAGGCAGAGATGACTGGCTCAGTTGGTTAGAGTGTTGTCCCGTATACCAAAAGGTGGTGGTTTCGATTCCGAGTCAGGCTCATACCTAGGTTGCAGGTTCCATCCGTACTCGGGGTGCATACGAGAGGTGACTGATCGCTGTTTCTCTCACCCTCCTCCCTCCCCTCCCCTCTTTCTTTCTCCCTTCCTGTCTCTCTAAAAATCAATAAGAACATATCCTCAGGTGAGGATTAAGAAAAAAAGTCAAGATGGTGATGGTGGGTGACTGCATGATACGCTGTAAGAGCCATAAGAACCGTGAGGCTGAAAAAATTCGATTTACCGAGGTCATTTGGCCAGAGGAGCTTTAGTTGTTAGGGAGTGAGTGGGAACTGAGCACAGAGACAGCTTATGAACACCACTCTTTCAGAGAATCTGACCCCATGGCACTCGGTGCGCCTGTAGCTCTAGAGAGGCAAAGAGGAGAGAAGGGAAAACTGGAGATGCAGTGACGGTGGTGGTAATTTATACAGTGAGATTACAGACGAAGCAGAATATAAACAGATGCAGGTTTAACAGTCAGGAGAACTGCCTTTTCCTCTGAGTCAGAGGTAAGAAGATAAGAATATATATACCATTATTGGTCAATTTAGTTAATTTTGTCTCCTCAACCAAACGTATTTGCAGGATAAGTATTGTTTTCCTTGCACTGTTTCAGAGAATGTAAGAGGCGAGGAAATTTTTTCAAAGTAATCCCCTTGTTTTTCACGTATAAGGGATATGTTCCTTCTAAGCAAATAAGACATTACACTATATTTAACCTTTTTGAAAAAAATCAGTTTGATATGTTACTCAAGGTTTGAAATTCCTTTAAGTCTTTAAAAAAATCATTCTATTCATAGGAAGTAGTATACTTGTAGGATGGTTTCAAGTAGGGAGATTTTCAATTTTTGCTAGTAATAATTACTCCTGAATTCACGGATGTATTTTGGATTTCTAATTTTTAAGAATTGTGGATTATAAGTAGAATGGTCACACCAATATAGTTATTCATCTAAAAGTGTTTAAGCCATTCTTAATTTGTTTAAGCTTGAATGTGAGCAAGTATATTCTTAATTACAAAGTGGAATTAGTATTAATATACAAGATGTATATTTTTCTGAATTTTTGTATAAGTTTTTCACTTTAATCATATAAAATTTTGCATAAAATTTCTATGTGGTTAAATATTTAATTTTGGAAAATATTAAATCATGAGAGTAGATGCTAATGCATAATATGCAATTGATTTTATTTTTTCAGGGATAAAATGTGGTTTAAGTAATATTTTTTCTTTGAATAGGAAAAGGTTTAAAATGAAATGAAGTATATCTAATGAAGTACATCTAAAATAAAACAACTTGAAAATATCATTCAGGAGTACTTAATGAAAATATAGATATATTAAATTGTTTTTTCCCCTTTTGTTCTTTGGAAGAAAAATTATTTTTATTTCTAATTCTAAAATTTATAGAAAAGTATGAGCAGCCTGCAGAGTTTAAAATGATATTTAATATTCAAATTGTACATTGTTTCTACATTATTCTGGGCAGTGGGCATAATTTATAGTCAGACAACAATTCTAAGCTTTGTTTCCTAAAGGATTTCAACAGATGCCGATAATGATGAGATATATCAGACTTATTCTGGATGGTTGTAGCCATAGACTAGAGTTTCTTAACACTTACATTTCAATTTATGTTTCATGAAACATTCCTTGATCATTTGAATGATAATTTTTATACCTGTATCTGGTAATTGTGCTACTCACTTGGTACTACCATATACCTGAATTTCTTTCATTCCTAGTGTTCATATGAGGACTCCTCAAATAAATCCTCAGCTCATAAAGAGATATCATTTATACTTTTTTAGTGTCTCCTGGTGCATCTAGCAGAACGTCTTATAGTGTTGTTGATTTCAAGAATGTGTTCAGTTTAACAAACTAGGTTTATTGATTTCTATTTTTATTTTTTTTATATTTTGAAATATGTTTTTATTGATTTTAGAGAAAGGAAGGAAGAGGGAGGGAGAAAGAAACATTGATGTGAGAGAGAAACATAAATCTGTTGCCTCCCACACACATCCCTACTGGAGACAGAACTCAAAACCCAGGCATGTACCTTGTCCAGGAATAGATCCGGTGATCTTTTAGTGCACAGAAAGAACAGTGCTCAACCAACTGAGCCGCACCAGCCAGGGCACTGATTTTTATTTTTAAATGTACCACAATTTGCATAGCATGCGCATGATGTCTTTTCTTCTGGGAAGCTCAATTCTCAAGTAATTATTTCATATTTAATTTTTAAAAATTTTTATTTTCTATCTCCTTGGCTCATTTTTTATTTGTCTAGGACTATAGAGCAGAATATTTATTTATGCATGGTTTCTTTTAATATGTTCCAGTTTTACTCTCATTTTTACTTTGAAAGTAGAATATAGACCACTAAATTTTGTCAAAGGAAATGGCTTTAGAAGATAAATTATTTTACTGTTGAGAAATTCCTTTTAAATTCTACATCCTATTGGAGTTATTTTACTTGGATTACTGTTTTCACTACCTCACTCTTTCCCCTGTTATATGTCCTAGCCCAAGCCTGGATCAAAATAAAACAAAGGAGAAAAAAACAAACAAAACCAGTGTTTTTGGTTTCCTTGAATACAGCTGAGGCAGGTTTACATTTTGTTAAAAGCATTACTAAATAGTAAGAGAGAACGAATTAAAACAAGTACAGAGAACACAAATTATTTGAAAATAGTTCATCTTTAGAGTAGTAGTTTCAGACTTTTTTCTTAGTGAATTCCTATCAGTAAAAAAATTTGAGTAAGCATCCAGAGTATGTCATTTATTGATTTATATATTAAATATATTTTTCACTATATTAATATATTATAAAGGATACTAGGTAATTTTAATTTTATTAACATTTAAATGTTATGATTCTGATAAAATTTTAATAATACTTCACTATTTTAGAGTAGTAGTATTTTGTTAAATATTTAAAATAAAGTTTAATTCTTTGTTATGATAACTTTTAAAGGTTTAGTTTTCATTCTATATATTTAATAGTTGATTTGAGTGGCTGACAAAGTTAAATAGCCACTTTACTGATATACACAGATCCAAGAGGGGAGAGGGCAGCATTGATGCAGCCAGGCATTTATTTTTCAGTCCCATTCGTTTTGTTAAGGTCTTTGTTGACATCAGGCTGGTAAATTTGCTTCTTCCTTGTGTAAATAAAATATTTTTCGAAATTAATCTAAAGGTGTTGCTTTTTTCTTTTAAAAAAAATTTGTGATATCTTTAATACATATGTTTGGGTGTGTGTATTTTTACAGGAATCTTTTAAAAGTATGTATGTATCCAAATTGTGAAGATTAGTTTAATTACTAGTAGATAATAAAATTTGTAAATCTTATTAACTATGTATATATAAAGAAATTGTAATAAGTCACAATTAAGTGAAAACAAATGAAAGACCGAAGGGCCCTTGCCAATTTGTTGTTATTAAATATCTACTTTTCCTTCAGTTTACTTAGCATAGTGTTATCTGTGGCCTTCTGACATGGGGACTCAATTCCATTCTATTCTACTAAATGTTAACAGTATGTTTTTCTAATTTTTAGATAAAAGTAAATATGAATAGGTGTTTTTACATTTCCCCCCAACA
This sequence comes from Miniopterus natalensis, assembly GCF_054644295.1. Taxonomy (NCBI): domain Eukaryota; kingdom Metazoa; phylum Chordata; class Mammalia; order Chiroptera; family Miniopteridae; genus Miniopterus; species Miniopterus natalensis. Next base: position 5,776,458 of record NC_142096.1, read on the forward strand.
GCTCAGCAGATGGTCTTGCATTTTTGTGTACCACATATCTGAAGAACACTCCTGTAATGGGTGTTATTATTTGGAAGTTTTAGGGTTACCTAGAGAAAGTCCCTCATGTAGGGTCCAGATTGGAGGGTCCCTAGAAGCAAAGTTAAACTGAGAAAAATATTGCCTAACATAGCTGAATAAATGTTCTAGGGCCAGAGAAAAGATTTAGAGGAGTAAAAAAATTAATAGCATCTCTAAAAATGCAGACTTAGGCGGGATTCGTCTGGGTAATGATCGCTGAATATGGCAATGAAAGGAGTCAGCGCCAGGTAAGCTAAGTGGGCTGCGAGGTTGAATGGTTCTTGTGGCAGTAAGTCCGGGAAATGGGGGTGGGTGTGAGTTCGCTGATATGCTTAAAGCATTTGGGGACATTTTGGAGCCTATGCAGGCTGTGAAATGAAAGGGCTGGGTTGGTACAACTACTAGCATGTTGCCTGGTTTTCCCCCTAATTAATAGGTGATTCCTTTACTAGGGGAGACTCCTTTGTTTTCTTTTTCTTTTTAAAAAATTTTTATTGAATTTATTGGGGTGATGTTGATTAATAAATTTATATAGGTTTCATGTGTACATTCTATAATACATCATCTGTATATCATATTGTGTGTTTACCAACCAAAGTCAGGTCTCTTTCCATCACCATTTATCCCCTCTTTACCCTCTAAATTAGACAGGGCTCTGATTGCAAGAAATTGAAACTGTATTCAAATGATTTTAAGTAAAAAAAAAGGGGGGGGATATTTATCGATTCCCATTACCAAAATAGTAAAAAAGGCAAAGACAGATCTTTTCTTTGGAATGACTTAGAACCAGACTCCCCATCATCAGGACTTCGTCATTTCGTGTTGGCTTAATTTTCTTTTACTGAACATAGGTTTCTTGACATCACAGTGCACATAGATAGCTATGGCATATCTGGACTCACATACTTAACTCTCTGTGTTCAAAGAGGAACAGATCGGATCCAGCATCTGTTGAAAACATGTGTGAGGAGGATTTTGTTTGGCCTCTCTTGGACCATGTGTACACACACATCTTGGACAATCACTGTGGCCCAGGGAGTTAGGTACCAGGATTGGCCCAGTGGCAACCCAGGATGGGACATGTGTCTACCTCCATGTTCAGGGATATGAGATGTTTTACCAGAAAATGTTAGGATAGCAGAAACATGGCTCCTGGGGATAATTTTTGAGAGTCAGTCATCTATTCCAGTTTATGTCTATTAATTTTTCACTTTATAGTTAGTCTCAGAAGATTTAAAACACCACATTTTGATTATATAATGTTTGGACTAACTCGCAGTCACACATTTCTATTTTGGTAGGAATAAGGTAAATGGATTATGAAGGTATTGTACACATGATCTGGGGGTCAGGGGGAGGAAGAAGCTGGAATAGAAAGGCTTGGTATTTATAAGATAGATTGCAGACTTTGTAACAGGTTTTTTGTTTGTTTATTAACCTAGAATTTGTTCAGTTATGGGAAAAGAATTAGGAAGTGTGTTTGTTGTGTACAGTACGGTTTTGCTTTACACAATTTATTAATTTTGTAACTTTTATTGTAAATATTTTTTTCAAGAGAGTCACTAATTTGGGTTAACATATGACTTAAACTGAGATAATTTTAAAGTTGTTTGAGAACACATTGTGATGATAATAAGTATATTGAAAGTTTTTTGAATGTAGAGTTCTTCTACTTCTGCTGGTTTTTACACGAACTGGCAAGAATTCAGCAAAAATTCAACCAAATTGTTTTGTATGCAGTCTCCCTCCGCCTCCCCTTTGTAGCAGTCAGAACAAGATTATAGTTTCCAGATGAAATTCTGAATGTCACATAGTGATGACATATATTTTCCTGGTTGGCTCAGCATGAGATGCAATTTTGCATGCCATGTCACGCTGACTTGCAGAATCCAAAAGCCATTATTTCCCAAGGGGCTTTCAGGAGTGATAGTATCGAATGTAGTTCGTATTTTGATGAAAAGTCTCAGGCATTATTGCAGTTTCTATGGCAAGTTGCTTAAAGCTTTATATATTATCTAAACTCCAGAATTTTAAAAATAGTATTACTACATAAAGGTCACTTTTTATTCAAGTTATTTAAATTTATATTGCCAAATAAAGTTGCCAAAAGTAATGATTAGTGCAAAATATAGATCAAGATTAGGAAGACAGGGTAGAAAAACCAGTGGACTTGGGACAAAAACCCTACTTTTGTTGTTGTTTTGTTAATCCTTACTGAGGATATTTTTTCCATTGCTTTTCAGAGAATCCGGGTAGCGGGGGAGAAAGGGAGAGAGAGAGAAACATCAGTGTGAGAGAAACATGGACTGGTTGCTACTGACTGCCTTCCTCATTTGCCCCAACTGAGGGTGGGGAGCGAACCTGCAACCCAGGAACGTGCCCTTGACCGGGCATCGACCCGGAGACCCTTTGGTGCGCAGGCCAACACGCTAGCCACGGAGCACACTGGCCAGGGCCAAAAAACCTAGGTTTTGACCTGAGTCCCGTGTGTCAAACTAACTTCAGACAGTCACAGTTTCTTTCTAAAATGATAAGTATACCCAATAATATCTCATAGATTTAAGTCTTCTTATGAAACTTAAGTATAAGACTTAAATTAAGATATGTGAAAGTTCTATAGAGTGATAAAACGCAATTCAGATGGAAAGTAAAGATCTCATGTTTTATGTTTGTATTTTAAAAGGAAAATACAAGGCTTCAAGCAAGGTGAAGCTTATTTCATCTATTGGCTTCTGCCTCTGAAGTGGATTTTCTTTTTTCTTTTCTCTGTTTGATCTTAATGGTCTTAAAGTTGCCTTAACACCTAGTGTTTCCATTCATGCCTGCCTAACATTTATTTCACACCAGTGATCTTTCTATTTTACATTTGTCTTACTGACTTGCTTGGTTATACCACCCTTATTTATTTATTAATTTATTTATTTAAGTTGTCTCATATCCTATTGCCTAGACATCTCTGTTTAGGTGTCTTACAGGCCACTCAAGCAGAGCATGTGTGAAATCTGCACAGCTACGCACCCCCCCCCCCCCAACTGACCATGTTACTTAAGGCTGAACCCAAGGATTTATCCTAATTGTCTCCTTTTACTGCCCATTCTGCCTCTGAGTTATGTCTCTAAACTTTCTTTTCTTTTTCTTTTTTCTTTTTTTAAATATATATTGATTTCAGAGAGAGGAAAGGAGAGGGAGAGAGAGAGATAGAAACATCAATGATGAGAGAGTCATGGATCGGCTGCCTCCTGCACGCCCCCAACTGGGGACCGAGCCCGCAACCCGGGCCTGTGCCCTGCCCGGGAATCAAACCCCGATCGCCTGGATCCTAGGTCGACGCTCAACCGCTGAGCCACACCCGGCCGGGCTCGAAACTGTCTGTCTCAGCCTGACCGTATGCAGCAGCCCTGGTCTGAGCCATGTAAGTTCTTGCACAGAGTAATACGAGGCTGTTCTAACTGGACTCTGGTGTCAGTTCCAGATTATCTCACCATCTGATCTCGGTTACCCTGACTTACTTTCCAGATGACAGCAGGTCATCTTATTAAAAATCTAAATTGGATCATTTTATTCCCTGCTTAAAACACGTTAGTGACTTTTTATTGCACTTAAGATAAAGTCCAAACTCCCTAACGCTGCCTGCGTAGTGCGACCTGGTCAAGTTGTGGTCAGGCTCTTCCATCCCATCCTTTGTCATTGTTTCTTACGCTCACCCTCTTTTAATTCTTCAAACACTCTGTGGTTTTTCTTGCCTGAGATCTTTTACATATGCTTTTTCTACTGTTTCCATTGCTCTTTTCATAGCTATGTATTTTTCATATTTCAAGTCTTAGTTTAAATGTCATCCGCTCAGTAAAGAAACCCTCCCTATTCAGTCTTTTAAAATAGGTCTGTGCCGCTCCCCCAAGGTTCCCTACCTCAACATCACTGTTCTTCCTGATAATACTGATCATAGTTTTCCATTCTTTTTTATGTCTCTTCATCTGGAATGTATATCAAGGACCACATCTGACTTTTGTATTCCTGGAATCTAACAACTATTTCTGGCATTGAGCAAATATGTACTAAATAATTACTGTATGAATGAATGAAACCTTTTCTCTCGTTCTTTTTATTTAAGGGCCTAACAGTCATATTCCCTAATCTTTTTTTGCCCCCTGTTCTTTAATTGATTTAAATTGATGTCCTATAACTTTTCATATCTGTTCCCAGTTTTTCCAGGGATATTTATCAAATATTTAGGAGAGGCTAGCAGCTTTTGGTACATTTTAAATTGGTGCACATAATCTTTTAGGGTATTCCTGCTACATCAGAAATTTTGGTATGTTTATAAATGTTGAATTATGATAATAGTCCTGATACAACCATGATATTGACACAAAATTTTATCTTTAGTCAAATAATCAGTACATATAACTGTGAACCCTTGCAGTGTTCTTAACTCTGCTAACTGCTTTTGGAAACTGAAAGTAGCATAGGACACAGCTTCCGTTCTGATGAACTTTAGGTTCTAGGTGGAGAGGGGAAAAAGTATGTGCAATGTGGTAGCTTTATATAACCGTGGAAAATTTAGGGAAAGGAGCCAGTACTAGCTTTCTGAATTTGTAATAAAAAACTGTGTAATCCTGCGGCAAGTCCTCAAGCGTTTCTCTCTTTCCCAAGCTTATAACACCCCATCTTTATCTCTTAGGAAGCCTCTCTTTTCCTTAGGGGCTCTCTTCGGTAGTCATCTCTCTGCTTATGACTGTTTAAAGGATGTGCTGCCTCTCCAGGATGATCTACAACCTGAGCTTGCAAGGTTTATTCTCAGGAGACTTTTTATCTTTTAAGGGTTTTGTTTTGTTTTAAGTAATTCAACTCTGTTTAAGAAAATACCCCCAACACAGTATTGTCTTGGCTATGAGTACGTGGCTAAATAGCTTGATTTCCCATGAATATAAAGGGAAAATAAAGATTGGCACACTTTTCTTCTTTGTGATTATTTAAAATTTCAAAAATGAAATAATAAATCATAAAAGTTACAATTTTGACCAAAAAAAGTCAAATAATATGCTACTAGGGAAAGATTTCAAGAAGGTACACATATGATTTTTTCTTTTTAAAAATTCTATAGATTGATTGATTCAGCCAATATTTACTGAGCAAGATGCTACTCGATATAAATAAAGGATACATAGTTGGTCATCTCAGTGAAATGAAGACTGGCTTAGTATCAGCACTCTGTTGAATAAAGTACATAAGCACAAATTGATGGTTAGCTATCTTATCGTTAAAGGAAAAATTGCTATAGGAATTTTTTATTGTTGTTACTCTTCTATTAGAAGTCATCCTCCCCTGCTGACAGTTAACCACTACCCTTTATTGCTATACCATGTAGCTCTGCTCTGTTGCTACTTTTGGAAAGACAAATATTCCAATGTTTAAAGTTATACCATGAAAAATTAACTGTTATACAGAATTACGTGAGATTATAGAGGAAGGACCAAATCTAATTGGGGAAATCAGTGACCATGGCTCAGAGGAAATGGCATGTAAGGTACAACTAAAACAGTAGACTGATTGTGCTGGGAAAGGAGGGTAATCGTTTCCCATCTGGTAAACTTCAAGTTCTTTTCTATACATTATAGTCAGTTTTTATCATTATTCCTTATATAGCACTTTCATGAATTGTTTTTATATACATCATGACTTTCAAAGTGAAAAGTGTTCTTGACATCAGGTATAAGTATTATTAAATTCTCACACTTAAATTGCTTTCTCCAAGTGGCATAGCAAATGGCACAGGTGAAACTATAAGTCAAGTTGACTCCAAGTACAGAACTTTCTCCAGAAATGAAGGTTTACTGTTGATTGTACCAAGTTGGATGGCGCATGCCTAAGAAATAAGTGTTGATATTCTTTTAACCTATAAGATTTGGGTCTCAAAACTACCTCATTTATTGTTGAAAACAAGAAGTGTAATAGATATCAGACCACCATGTTAATGTAGATTTGATTTAGCTCTAGTGAGACTGAACAAATCTTATGTTTTCTGAACTATTTGTGGTACCATGGTCCTTAGTAGAAATGTGATACATTTATTAGATATTTGGTAGAATTAGAAGTAGTTGCACCAGGTTTTAATAACAGAAGAGGGACCATAGCATAGTAGTTAAAAGCATGGACTTTGGAGTCAGACTGCCTAGATTCTCTTCCCTGTTTGCCACTCACCAGCTGGGTCACCTAGGATATTACTTAGCTTCATTATCTGAAAATGGTAATAACAGGAGTCTAAATAATAGTGCATTCATTCCTCATGGGGTTGGGAAAGGTCTAAACTGGCTGATGATTATAAAGCACTCACAGCAGCACCTGGCTTATAATAGGTGTGACAGAGGTTTTGGTTAAATAAAATGTGGATCAAGATTGAAAGTTTTATGAAGTATAGATATCCAACCTGTAAAATATATGTAACTACAGAAAAGAAATTGTCCTTCTAAAAAAAAAGCAAACTCTCTTCCTGCTATCTTTTAGAAAATACCATGGGTTGAAAATCCATTTACCCAAAATAGTGTACTTTTACACCTCTAATAGATAATCCTATTTAATGAGAATTTTTAACAGATTATGTTTGTCATAGCTTTTTGGGTAGCACTTTGAGGTCACATAGATTTCAGGGCCCCCTTCGGTTATTTTTTATTAGAGAAGTTTATTACAGTAAATATGTGGTTCTTTTGGTTTAGTAGTTACTTGCAATACTGCTTCATGGTAATGTAATGGTGTCCAAACTGCTTGACAGTGTTAGCATTTATTAGGTGGATTTATTTTTAAGTTGTACTAGCGGTATTTATAATAACACTGATATTCTGTATCAGTAGATTTTGAAAATTTGATCATGAGCAACTTTTGTATAAACCTTTGGTATTCATTGTTTCAAATAATTTAAAAGATTTTTTTATAGTATTTTTTTTAAAGCAGTTTTAGATTTAAAGCAAAATGAAGGATTTAAAGCAAAATGAAGGGGAGGGTACAGAGATTTCCCATATGCCCCCAGCCCCCACATATGCATAGCCTCTCCAGTTATCAACATTCCGCCGAAGTAGTACATTGTTGTAACCGATGAACTTATATTGACACATCATAATCACCCAGAGTTCATGGTTTATGTTAGGCCTTGCTGGTGGTGTAAATTCTCTGGATCTGGGCAGATTTATAATGACAGATGTCCGCCGTTGCAGTCTCACTGACCTGAAAACCCTCTGGACTCCCTAACTCCTGGCAGCCATGCATCTTTCTATTGTCCCCATAGCTTTGTGTTTTTCCACAGGGTCACACAGTTGAAATTATACAGTAGGTAGCCTTTTTAGACAGGCTTCTTTCATTTAGTAATCTGCATTTTAAATATCCGCCATGGGTTTTCATGGCTTCACAGCTCACTTCTTTTAATATTCCATTTGCTGGCATAAAGCAGTTTCTCAGTTATCTTCTGAAGAACATCTTGGTAGCTTCCAGGTTTGGGCAGTTATTAATAAAGCTGCTAAAAATACCCGTGTGCCAGCTTTTGTGTGGTTGGTCTACTTTTAAGTTAGTTATTTTAATTGCTGGAGTTCTACAATAAGTTTAGGTAACCATTTTCTTCTCATAACTACTAATGTACAAAAGTCCAAGTGAGTCGAAAGTAAATTAATGCATGTTTTTTTAAAAAAAATTATAACAGGTAATTCACTGTTGTAAAACATTTAATTCTGAAATATCAGGAATAAAGAATTAGATACGCCTTCACCCTTACCCCTCATAAATTCTTTTTTATTCTCCTCACGGGGGGCCACTGTGAAAGGTTTACTTTGTGCTCCTCTATTCCTTCTATGTGTGTGGTAGACAGTGTGCATACTCAGGCTCACACTGTTCTAAAAACGTATTTGGATTATGCTACACATATATATTTTTTACTTCACAAGATATGAAAATATGCTTGCTGTCATACCTCTGATTATTCCCCATTTTAAAATAGTTGAATGATAATCTTTATTGCAGGTATCCCAAAGTTAATCTAACCATTTCTTTTTTGATTGGGAGATAAGTTGCTTAGCATTTCTCTCCCCTCTCCCCTCCTACCCCACCTTTTTCCCCACCTTTTTTTTTTTTTGCCTTTTCAAATAATGCTTATACAGAACATCCCTTATAAACTGTTTTTATGCATGCACTCATACATATTTTAGTATTTTTGTAGCATAGATTCTTAAAAATAGGATTATTTTGTAGAAAGAAAAAAGCATGTTTAAATTCTTATAGATACAAATTGGCCTTTTGTTGCAGTTCCACTCATCAGACCTCCTTTTTATTTCCTGTATATGAAACCTTCTCATGAGAGGCTTCAACAGTGACCAATTTTGTAAACATTCAAATTTGCACATTACAATGTTTGCCAACATGACAGCTGAAAAGGATATCTGTCTTAATTTTTATTTCTTCGTTAGCAAGGTTGAGCATCTTGTAATAAGTTTATTGGCCACATTATACTTTTCTTTCAATTATCCGTTCATATTTTTATTTTTTATAGGTGTTTGTCCATTTGCCACCTTGGTACCTTCATTTGTGTGCCTAATGGAAATCTCAGCGGGGCAGGTCTTAAGCTGCTTTCTGCGTGGCTTTTCCCCCGTTTCGCTCCTGCGGCCGCTTAGCCCTGCCTTGCTTTGGCTTCCTGTCTCACCGCACGTCCCGGCGGCCAGTGACTCCTCTTTGCTGTGTTGCTGACACGGGTGCAGAGTTTCACCGCTTCTCCTGCTTCTGTTGCTGCCACCGTCTCTCACAATTTGCCTTCGCGTTTTAATACTTGATCCATATAGCCTGTTTTCTGTATAGTAGCCAGAGAAATTCTTTCAAAATACGTTCATTAGTTTCATGACTGTATTTAGAACCCGCTCTCGTGTCCCAGCTCCGTCAATGTGGCAGCTGCCGCCCTTACGGTGGCCTGGGTACGGTCTGCGTGATTTGGCCCTGTGGATAGCGCCGGCGTTTCTTTCCTCTCTCATCTACTCTGCTTTAGCCACCTTGCATCTTCTTTACTGTTTCTGGAAAACCCTAAGCACACACCTCACTTAGCGCTTTTGCATTGTTCTATCTGCTTAGACTACTCTGCTCTCAGAGACCTCCGTGGACCTCTCCCAGACTTATTTTAAACAAATGGTTTTTGAATTTATAGTATGCATAAAGTGGTAGACTACGGGGTTATAAATATGAGGGAAAAAAGGGCTGTGCTCCTTGCCTTTAAGGTATTATACATTTAAGTGTGAGTGCAAATAGAAGAAACAAGTTGGGAGAAGAGGGAAAATATGAGCCTGTTTAGCAGCTGTCATTCTCATAGTGATGATATGGTATCACTTACTTTGGAGAGCGTTCTAGGATCATCAGTCTTAATTTAGATGTTAATATTACATATAAGTTATATGTTTGCATTAACATAAAATGTGTAAGTATATATGAATCTTCTAGAGATGTAAGTTACTAAATTGTTTAAAGTAATTTCTAAAATTTTACATTATAAAAACTTGAAAATCTAATTTATTTTAGATGAACAAAATTTTAATAACATAGAGAATGGAATATCACATTTCATTCTCTTAATATATAAATATGCCTTTTATGTAATCACATACTTCTTTTGGTTGCCATCAAAGTCATTTTTGAGAATTGAGAGATTGTATAGGTAAGCTTTTGTTATCAGGAAAATTCACGTATGCAAAGACCCATTTCCTATCAATTTTGGATGAATCAGTTACTTTGTAGTTGACTTTCTTTTTTTCAAGTAAAGTTTTTATTGGTGTACTTTATACTGAGAAATGGACAGATTTTTAGGGTACAACTTAATTTTTACAAAGTGAATACATCCAAGTATTCAATAAATAAAACTACCATTGCTCCACAAACCCACCTTCCCGTCACCAGTCCCCAACAAGAGTAACCAACACCCTCCTGACTTTTAACAGATTCATTTTGCTTATTTTTTAATAGTTGCAAAAGTATCAGTAAGTTTATAAAATAAAATGACCAAATATGATATTTTATAATCTCATACAGTTATAATTTTAAGCAAGGAAAGAAATAACCTTGAAAATATTTCCTGTATGTTTCTGTAACTGTAAGATACATTTCTGTGAAATAACTAGCTGTTCTTGTACTTAGAATCCAGACCTTTGTCAGCTCCTATGAAGGCCATGCTGAGTGTGACTGAAGGCCGTAGAAGTCCGGAAGAGCGGATGAAAGAGTTTGTTGGAGCCGTATGGAATGCTGTCAAGAGGCTGACGCTGCAGGTGAGGTGCCGCTTACAAACATTATGACCCTTTTTAATTTTCAGCACATTTAACGTTGGTGAAAGTGTTCTCACTGGTAACACTTATGTAAACCATTCTGTTTCCCTAATTTAGATGAAAACTGTTGGTGCACTTTGCATAGTATAAACAAAATTTTATAAAACACCTATTACATGATCTCTCTGGTAAAGCTGTAAAAATACGCACATTTTGAGATGTTCCTTGAATTAAGAAATTAATTCATTCTGCTTTTTTATTTCTTTCAAGCATTATTTGAAAGAATTTCAGTGCTCAATGCACAGATGACATTCTTACCTCAGTATTGAGATAAACAGATGGTATTAAATTAGAATAAAGGGTTATAAAACTATTTTCCCTTTCTAGTCATAAATTAATTATGAAAATTATAATTTTAACTATTTATTTGATTAGATCATGTTTTACCTGATGAAAATGCACAATTAAATGCTTATTAAATCTCACAGGAGTTAAGTAAAAGTAACTCAACAGTTACACATTTTAAGTTTTTGTATAGACTTTTTTGTCTTTGAATAAGATGTGAAAGGATGATAGCAAAGGCATCTTTATAGAATTTTACAGTGCCAGACAGTAATACCTGAGTACTGGGACTTTCCACGTACGTGTAAGACGTGGAAAACTGCAGAATCAGTTGCTTTCCAATTCAGAACAAGCGCAAGGGGGATGACCTACTCATTACCTGCGTGCTTCCCCCACGAAGCCGCCAGGCAGCGCACATGTGCTGGTCTGGCCGTCGCACTTGTGATTTGTCAGACAGCACGGAAGGTAATACAGGCAGATGTTATGCCTAACTATCTATATTCTGATCACCATAATGAAAGCTTACCTATTCAGACACTTTAGAAACATTTCTAAAAACAATTTCAGTTGCCTAATATCAGTTAGCGAATGTGATTATTTGAAATTCTATGTAATACAAGAACCAGTAACCCGGATACTGGCAATCCTTTATGGCTTCTCTTTTCTGAGCATGTTGCTTATAAGAATAGTAAGAGAGGAGTGGGAGGGAGGGAGAGAGGAAGTGTGTTGTCTCATGCTTTTGTTGTTTTAACTCTTGCCTTGCAGGAAATATGACTTTTCACAGACATCAGCTATGCCTCACCAATCTCAGCCAGCACGAGGCCTTTTGTAATTAATATCGTCCCAGTAACTCCTTGTGCTGACTCCCTGTTCTCCTAGAGTTCCCTTTGATGCCCTGGTGGCATCAGATAGGACAGAGGAGACAGCAGGAAAGCAGGAAGCATTTAGTACTTTTACGTTGTCTGTGATTGTAGAAGCAGAGAATACACAACGCTCTTAAGATGCTGCTGAGCATTTATATTCAATGTGAATCTCTTTAATCTCTAATAAAGCATTATCTCCTTTTAATCTCTTTCATCGTATATTTATTGCTCAGTCCTTCTGTAAACACTTATCCATGCCCTGCTTCGTGTTAGAGCTTAACTAGACCATTTGTGGTTTTGCTCCTGGTTGCTATTTATATTTATTCACTTAAATACATGTAGTTTTTATTATGATAAAATCTTTAATCTCAGGGGAGACCCATTATTGATGGGAATGAGAATGGCAATTGGCAATTCCATTTCAGTTATACTCTCTCAGTTTGGTGAAACTCAGTTTGTATTCTCAGCTTACTCTAGTCTTTGTTCACAAGAAAATCACCTGAGAAGTATTCTTTCTTATTTCTTGTATTTCTAGATAATGCCGTTATGTGCTCTTCTAATTTCACTGATTTAATACATTCTGTTTCTATTTAAATCACCAGTAAAATAAGTGTTTTTTACTGATGAATACTACATATCATCGTGTTACGTTAGACAGTAGGATATTCCTATCTGGAGGTTAAGGAAAAGATGCACAGTAGAGATATAATTGTGGGAAGTGTATACAGATGGTTAAAACCAGATGGATGGGTCATTCAGAAAAAAGTATGTAAAGCTTAGAGAGCAGTGGGCCCAGGGAATACCAGTTTTAAAGTAGTCAGAGAAAAGAAAGTGTCCTTGAAGGAAAGTGTAAGGGAGTCATCAGAATGTAGTAGGAAAGGTTGGAGAGTCAGTGGAAGCCAAGGTGATGCAGAATTTCAGGGAGCCGGTGGTCAGCAGTTATCAAATTCTGGATGTTAACTATGGGCTTTATTCTGCTTATCTGCAATATGCAATGGTTAGATTAAATAATTTCTGGTTATTTCCAGTTCTAACATTCGGGTGGGGTTCTTCTGTTTATTCGGTTTATTTTATAATGGTATAGTGCCCTCGTAGCTTTATCACCAGCAATGAAGCTAATCGTACATGTCATTGCGGATTAGTTATAAGTAGAGATACTGATGTTCCTCATTTTTTCTTCTTTCTTTTTTTAATTTTTAATTGTAAAATACACATAACGTAAAACTTACCATCTCAACCATTTTTAAGTGTACAGTTTAGTCTGATATTCCTCCTTTGACTCACCTTATTGGGCATAAACATATAATTGCAAGAATACTAAATGATATATCTTTGTATAGGTTACCTAGAGTATGATCTAGGTACCTTGCTTACCTCACTCTAGTACCGGACCTATATTATACATATATATATAGACATCTCAAGGTTTTAATGTATTGTGGAAAGTTAGAAGATAAAACTTGATTCTGATTAAATGATTAAAATATGGGCCCTAAAATTCTGAGTTTTTTAGAGTAGTGTCCATTTTCCAAAATGTTTTATGAACCAAAATATAAAACAGAAAACCCTAAAGCTGTCATCAGATAAAACAGAACATCATAACTTAAAGCCATCAGAGGATTATGCTTTTAGGGGAAGTTTGAGCAAGTAAATGTGTTTGGAATCAGAATTTCTGGAAAGTTGATTTTGAAGCCAAAATTGATGTTTTCTAAGTCCACGTTCTTTTATATTTATGATAGAAAGACTTAAATTGCATGAAGCCATAAACAATATTCGTTTTTCAGTGGGAAAAGGAACTTTCACAGTTATTTTATAGTACTTCGTTGAATCCTAGACAGTTGTTTTTTTAATATGAACTTGGTTTGGGGGCCTTTTCACAATAGATTAACCTAAACTCAATTGTTCGTTGCAGTCTTTCTCTATCTGCTGATTAGCAAAGGTCTTGTGTTTTAAACTGCAAAAACTGCCTTTTTATTCAGAAGCACCTAATTGGTAGTGACATGCAGTTGACAAAATGCTCTGGCCTGGAATTTACTAACACTGGAGAACATTGCCTTGGTGTTTGCCAAGCTCAGTTTTCTCCTGTTTTTACATTGAAGATAATGTTGCTGTCCCATGTCATTTCCTGGGTGTGTTTTGTACTTTCTGAGGTCTTCTGAGTGTACAGTGGAGTGTAGTGGACTCTGTTTCCCATACTGATCATCCTTGTCTCCTTCTTTTGCTAATCGTGCTCAGTTTTCCTTTAGGGAACTCCTTCCCACATTTTTTGTATGACTTTGGCTAGAGTATCAAAGTGTCTCAAGTACGGTATGGGCCAGTTAAGGTAGACCAATATAATTGTTTCCCCAGGAGTTACGTATGGATGATGACCAGTGATGCTGCAGTCATACTGCATGATACACACGATGCCCTCATGTCCATTGGGTTCCTGGCTTAGCTTCAGGATTAAATAACAGTAGACATTTCAGGCTAGACTGATCAAGAATTAATCACCTTAATTGTAAAAGTAATTTTTTACATGTAATTCTTAAAACTTTGCACACAGGATCATATTTTTATTTATACACATTGAGGAAGTAACAGCAGTTGCATGGTAGTTTGTTAGAAGGAGGAAGTCCTAGAATACAGATCTAGGAGTCTCTTTATGTCTTTCCCTGACAAGTACTTATAGACAGAAGTATGGAGGTTTATAACACTCTGGAAAAGAAGACAACCAGGGCATTTAATGCCCTAAATGGGTATATTTAGATTTCTACTACATATAATATACCCAACGCATTTTCATAGTGTACTGAGAATTTATAAAATAGGAAAACTGTAATTTGGGCAATACTGTGTATATTTGTTGTAGTACAAATAGAATGTTTTGGTTGACTCTGTGAACATAGTTCAACCACAAGCAACAGCATTTTAAAACAAGAGGACTGTGAACATCATCTGTAAATTCCCGAGGCGTAATATATTTTATGGATCTGGCTTGTAGTAGATATTTAGTATATGTTTACTGACTTTATTTACTTAGCAAGTATTTAGGTGGCAGTTATTATGTTACATCTTTATATCAATGCTGGTTTCACTCCATTTACAGATGTGAAGACTGAAGTCATGGACAAATAAGTTGTCAAAGGTCCCAGGCTACAGTTGAACCCATCTGTTGACAAGTCATTTTTAAATTACCCTACCAGCCCTGGCTGGTGTGGCTCAGTTGGTTGGAGCGTCATCCTGTGCACCAAAAGGTGGCGGGTCCCATTCCCGGTTAGGGCACCTTCCTAGGTTGCTAGGTCATCCCCATTCAGGGTGTGAATGTGAGGCAACCGATCGTTGCGTCTCTCTCACATCAGTGTTTCTCTCTCTTTCTCTCTCCCTTCCTCTCTCTCTAAAAATCATTAAAAACATATTCTTAGGTGAGAATTTTTTTAAAAATTACCCTACCAGCTTGTCTCTGTGGAATGAAATGATGAGCATGCATTAAACAATTATTTTAATTAACATCTGTATCTGCTGCTAACAAAAATAATTGTGTTCATTTATTTAATAATTATTTATTTCGTCCCTGGTACATGCTAAGCATTGTAGTCTGTACTGAGACTGTGGAGTGGACAGATCAGGCAGAGTCGGACACAGAGCTTGTGTTCCGGTGAAAATTCCGTAAGGCTACAGGTATTTTCAAACCCTCTTGTTTCAAGCTTTTGAGTGCTGGGACTATGTCTTTGTCTCTGTGTTCCCAACTCCCAGATCAGTTCATGATAAATAGTAAAGAATTCACGCCCTGGCCAGTTTGCTCAGTGGTTAGAGCGCTGGCCCCAGGACTGAGGTCTTGGGTTCTGTTCAGGTTGGGGCGTGCACCGCGGTAGTAGGCTCGGTCCCCGGCCCTTCACGTCGGTGTTTCTCTTCTCCCGCCCCTGAAAAGCAACGGAAAAAAAATCCTCAGATGAGGAGTAAAAGAAAAATTCATGAATAAAAAAAGAAAAGGTGAACAAAATTACACCCTGAAATGTTTTCTCATTTTTTGTTTTTTATTTGAACTGTTTCCTGAAGAATAAGTTCATACAGAGAACATTTAATTCTGTAGAAATTTTGCAAAATATAATTATCACTAAAGTTTAAATTTTTAAAGAAAGAACATGTTATTTGGGAATAAGAGCTAGGACATTACTTAAAGAGCAGAGAATGTGGTATAACATTTAGAGATTTACATGCAGAGCATTTAAAGTGGGCTAAATAAAATAGATTAATATGTAAGTGAAACCTACCTTAGTCTCTTCTTTTTAACTAGTTGTATCACACTGTAGAGCACACAAATTAGAAAAATCTAAGTTTACCAAACGTTACATATAGGGGTACTCATGGTATATGTCTTTTCAAGTGCCACATAAACTTAGAACTTCAGAAAAAAGTGCATGAGAGTTGTCTTATTTATTAAAATAAGAATACTGAATAATTTCTACTTTACTGGTTTATCCTCAATGTATAATACTTAGATATGTAGCCCTTGACCTACTAGGAATCAGAGTAGAGGTGATTCCCCTTCAAGAATTTGTAGTAATCCCTTCACTTTAACACATGAATGTGTTCAATATTGGGGAAGGAACACGTTGCTACCAAAACTGAAATAAGATCCTTGAAACAGCAAGGATGTTGCCATGGAAAAATGAAGTAACACTCGGTGCAGCTGTGATGCATTAATGAATAGGATATTTTTTTAAAGGATCATTTGTGTTTGGTGTGGCTCAGAGGGTCCCAACCAGATGGTTTCCATGAACACGATCTGACCCCCGGTTTGAGGACTTCTTACTGGCAGATTACTTCATTTTCTTTCCCTTGGATTGTCAGATCCTTACATTAATGCAAAATTTACTGCTGCAGATTTCTATTCACGTACATAAATCATTCAGCATTTTACAGTAAAACCACAATTTTAGACATACAGTTTAACAGTTATTTTAAAAGTATAAAAAGATTTATGTGATAGCTTTAATATATATAATAGATGTAGAATTATACATTTGAGCAGTTTGGGTTATTTGTATGTTTTGGTTCTTATCATTAAAGAAATCTCCACCACATATATTTTAGAAAGTTTATTTTTTAAAGCTGTTATGTATCCTATGGGAGTACACTGTTGATTCTATATGCATTGCTCAGGTTGTTTAAATTTGATGAAATAACTTATTTCTTAATTAGTGGAATTTTGGAATATAATGATTTTGGAAACTTAGTCACAATTTAAATTTGTTTCTCAGGATTTATGTGTATGTATTTGTATATGGTGGCATATTAAACTAAATGCCTCACATTATTGAAAGCATTTTTAACATAGCATTAATACTTACATGAAGTGTTAAATACTGATTCCTCATGGTTTGACCTTATACCCATAACTTATGTAGGAGAATGTGCTCTCACTGTGCCATTTTAATCTGTGCAATTGAACATCCATAATGACATGTTAAATATTTAAAAAATTAAATGTAATACATCTGAGACAGGATACACTTTATTTCAGAAAATATGTTGTGATCTTAAATCAATTAAATACTTAACATGTACACAGTTAAATTATCTAAACTGCAAGATACAATTGTAGAACTAAAAAGTGAGCTTATACACCTTGAACCAATGTATTTATTTTTGCAAAATTTTACTTAAGAGTTTTCTTCACCGAATTCCTCAGTTTGTTCATGCACAGAACTGTTGAAGCAAAGATGAGTTAACTTCACTTATTTATAAGGCTGGTCAATTACTTACTGTATCAAGGAATCCCAGACCTGTTACATATTGTTATGCTCAAGCTAAGGAATATATTGGCCCCAAGAGAAGTGATGTTACTGTATTCTTAGTTATTGCTTATAAAACATAGTGTCTTTGCTAATACAATTTGCTAGCATATCCAAGCATTTATCAGGGAAACAAATTTTATTTTCTATCATACTTCCAAACAATACCTCAGTATGCCAGATACTTTATAGAAAACTAACTGGTCATATTTTTCATTTGAAAAATAATTCATGTATGCTAGTCTGTCTGAGTAATTTACTAACCAGGTACAGAGTATTACTTTGTAACAACCAATTAAGACTTGTAGACTTTAACCTACTTTCTTTTGAATGAAGAACTCATGATGAGATGAAGGCAAGCTTTGATTTGCACTTGCTCAGTCTTTTCACTCTGAGGGCCTAGCGACCTCAGTAACTACACTAGCAGTAGGGATGTGCGAGAACGTCACGTGAAATCACAGCTGAGGTAATAATTTGAAGTATGATAATAGGAATATGCTAATTTTTAAGTCTTCTGAATTTTCTTCATTACCATGTATCTGTTTATATTTAACAAATGTGATATATACTTGAGCCTTGCTATGCATGTATATAAAAAGAGGAAGCATGTCATATAAACTTGTTCAGTTTTAATGTTTGCCTAGAGATATAATCTGAACATTTTAAACATTTTTTTTCTTATATTTTAATCTGTAAAGTAAAAAAGGAAGGACCAAATTCACATAGAAATAACAGTTTGTGGGCTTTTTTGTGGGTTTTAAAATGTGTATATTTTATTTTTATTGAATTTATTGGGGGGACATTGGTTAATAAACTTATATTAGGTTTCAGGTGACAATTCTATAATACATCATAATGTATATTGTATTGTGAGTTCATGACCTCGAGTCAAGTCTCCTTCTGCCACCATTTGTCCCCCCTTTACCCTCTTCTGCCTCCTGCTGTCTCCCCTTCCCTCTGGTCATCTCCATTCTGTTGCCTGTGTCTATAAGCGTTTTTTGTTTTGTTTGTTTTTGCCTAATCCCTTCCCCTTTTTCATCTAGCCCTGCAGCCGCCCTCCCCTCTGACAGCTGTCCATCTATTCCCTATCTGTGAGTCTGTTTCTGTTTTGTTTGTTAGTTTATTTTGTTCATTAGATTCCACATACGAGTGAAATTATATGGTACTTGTCTTTCTCTGACTGACTTATTTTTTTAAAGTAGGAGCAATAAAATGCTAGTCAGTTCTAAGGACTTAGCTGGTGTTAACAAAACCTAATGAATGGCAAAAGGAGGAGGGTTTTCTCCCCTTTTCTGCCAGCACATTTTCTAAGTCAGTTATGTTTCTTGGAGAGAACTGTGGAAAGGCAGATACGTTTCCCTCTCCTGTCATTGTGTGCTCTTGATGAAATTTATAGCAAACAGCAAATCCTTTAAGCATGGGGCATTTTCTTTTTTATTTGCTTGCCTGTTTATTCTGGTAAAGATAGTGTTCGAGGGTCTGTTTACTCCAACGTTTAGTCTGATCCAAATATTTAAATTCTACTTCTCTCTTCTAGCTTGAAGTACAGTCTTGTTGCGTGTTCATTCCAAACGATAGCCTGCCTTCCCCAAGTACGATCGTATCTGGTGACATTCCTGGAACAGTAAGAAGCTGGTACCATGGACAAACCAGCATGCCAGGCACCCTCGTGCTCTGCCTGCCTCAAATAAAGATTATGAGTGCTGGCCACAAGTACATGGAACCTTTGCAGGAGATTCCATTCGTCATCCCGAGGCCCATCCTTGAAGAAGGTACATTTAAAGAAATTCTTTTTATGGTTATTATATTTTATATTGATATTTTTAATTTTGCTTTTTAAAAAATATGCTAGTGCATATGTAAATCAGTCTTCTCATTGAAAGATCTACATGAAAGTAAACTAAGGAATCTTACAAAGTGATCCAAAAAGAAACATTTGCAAAGTAAATGAACATAACTAAGTGATGCTGTTTATCGACATCCACACCTTTCAATCATATTCTATATTTATGTATATAAATGGAGTCTATGTACAAAAGAGTATATACAGTATAGTAGAGTCATTAAGATGCTAAACTGATAAAATTAACTTGAGAAGAAAGTTGGTTTTAGATGTATGTATTAGGCTGCACTAAGACTGTTGAATAGGTTGATCTGACTTCTTTATTTTATTTTTTTATTTTTTCCCATCGCCATTCATCCCTCCTATAGTCTTTTCTACCTGACTCTCCCCCTCCCCCATGCCCATGAGTTCTTTCTCTTTTCTTTTTCCTTTGGTGCTCTATCCCTCCCTGCCCCCATTCTCCCCACCCCGAGGCTGTCAGTCTGCTATCTAATTTAAGCCACTTCACTTATGAATGGCTATGCTATATACATAATCAAATGGATATATTATTTCTATAAAGCATAATGTATTTCTAGATTTCTCATTTACTTAGGTAAAGTAAGTAATTGCGTGATGACTGCAGCCATGACTCTTTCTTTAATAAATATTTGATTTCTGATACTGCAGTGTTTTCAGTTGAAAATTCATACCCTTTTGAACTTTGACATATTTATCTCAAACAGTGTGTGAACCTGGGCAAGTTTTAAGTCTCAAAGTAAATAATGTGAATCTATATTTTAATAACAATGTTTAAATTTTTGACAGTGCTAAATAGGCCAACACCTTGTTCATATTATTAGGATGTAAGTGTATGAATCCTGATATCAGAAAGATTACTATACATAATGTTACTGAAAAGCAGATACAGTCTCTGCAGTTTTGACTGTGACTTGATGTTGATTTCTCTCACCTTTTCTCTGTATTGAAATTTTCATTGAAATCTAATTTTCTCAGATTAGTCAGAATTAAGCACAATTTTACTGCCAGAAATTGATGTTGATGTCTGAGATGATTAAATATGAATGCCATTATCATAAAGTTATAGAATTCTAGAGTTAGAAGGAAGTTCTTTAAAGTTTTTCTTATGCGACCTTTGTCTTGATGCAAGGATCATTTCTCTAGTATATTGGTCATATCCATTTTGCCATTTGCTTTTGGTTATAGGAAGGAAATTCTTTACTATCATGACAGCTGTTGTATATCATACCAAGGATATGCTGGCCTCATACAATGAGTGAGGGAGTGCTCCTTCTTTCTTTCCTTTTAACTCTGGAATAATTTTTGTAAGGTTAAAATGATGTGTCCCTTGATTTTTTTTTTTTTTGGTTGAAACTCCCTGATATGTATATAACAACTTTTAAAGATCTAACTTGCATATTGTAAAGTATTCCTTTTAAAATATACAATGAAGTGATTTTTGTTATATTTTGTACATGATTTTTAGTATATTTAGTTTTATGCAACCATCACCACTATCAAATTTTAGAATGATCTGGCCTCATCACTCCATAAATGAATTGGTATATTATTAGCAGTTACTCTTCAGTCCTCCTTCCCTCAGCCCCTGACAACACTAATCTTTCTGTAGCTATAAATTTGCTTATTCAAGACATATCATGTGAATGGAATCGCACAGTATGTGGTCTTCTGTGGCAGGCTTCTACTTACATACTATTTTCCAGGTTGGTTCGTGTCATGGCAGGTGCCAGTCTTTGTTTTATGGATACTCCACATTTTCTTTATCCATCCATCAGCGGATAGGCATTTACACTGTTTCCACTTTTTGGCTATTATGATTATGATGCTTTTGTTGCTTTTTCTTGTGGTGTCAAATCCAAAATATCATTGCCAAGACCAATGTCAAGAAGCCTACCCCCTATGTTTTCTTGTAGGAGTCTTAAATATTTAAGTCTTTAATCTACTTTAAGTTGATTTTTTTTATAGAGTAAGTTAGGGATCTAGTGTCCATCCTTTGCATGTGACTGTTGAATTTTCCCAGCACCACTTATTGAAGAGACTATTTTCCCCCATTCAATGTTCTTGGCTCCTTTGTCATAAATTAATTAGCCATATATACATGATTTTATTTCCTGTTTTTTTAAAAAATTTTTTTTATAGATTTGAGAGAGAGAGAAACATTGATTCATTTTTGCACCTGCTTATGCATTCATTGGTTGATTCTTGTATGTGCCCTGATCAGGAATCAAACCAGCAACCTTGGCATATCAAGGTGACACTCTAACCTATGGAGCTATCCAGCCATGACCATGGGTTTATTTCTTTACTCTCGGTTCTATTCCATTGATCTCTGTGTTGTTTTTATGCCAACACCATATGCTGTTTTGATTTCTACAGCTTTGTAATATAGTTTAAAATCAGGAAGTGTGATACATCTAGGTTTGTGTTTCTTTCTCAAGGTTGCTTTGGCTGTTTGTGTTCTTTTGTGGTTCTATATATATTTTAGGATTGCTAATTATATTTCTGAGAAAAACGCCATTATGTTTTTGATAGAAATTGCATTGCATTGAATATATAGATTGCTTTGGATAGTATGGACATCTTAAAAATACTTTTCTAATCCATAAGCATAGAATATATTTCCATTTATTTGTGTCATCTTTGATTCAATATGATAATTAAAACTCAACCAGAACAAAAGTAAAATGGGACCATTTTATTCATGTCTTAAAGCTTTCTCTATATTCTGACACATCCATAAGGGACATAAACTTGACTTCAGTAAACCTTGACATAATGTTCAGCTTTATTGATGAGGGAGTTGCTTGGCCCAGCATTTTGAGGAAATCTTTTTTTTTTATATTCCTAAAACCTAGGCTGGCTTTTCATCATCCGTCTCTCTTCCCTTTATTGCTCCCTTTTCTAGCTTCTTTCTGATTCCTCATCTTCCTCTGTATCAGACTCATTTATTCATCCAGTATTTATTGAGCACCTACCATATGGCAGACCCATGTATGTCTAAATCAGATATACATGGTACCTGCTCTCTCCATATTTTACAGGCTATTGACAGGAATGGTGCAATAAACAAATTTAGTATCTTTGTGAAAAGGTTGTGAGGCTTAAATCAAATAATGTATGAGCACTTTAAAAAGTATCTCTCTCATGACAAATGCTCAGTAAAAGCTGTCGTTGTTTTTAATGTCTCAGTACGATTTCTGAACTCCATGGCCTGGCTTCCAAGTCTGCTATTTTCCAGACACGTTATTCTTTCCTGGTATCTTCAGCTGCTGTGTCCGAGAACCAACATGGAACCCCGTCTCTGAAACAGAAATCAACTCTTCACTTCGTTTGGTTCCCTTGTATATTCACTTACATTAAGCATTAAAGATAGAGTTTACTGAAAGTTTCCTATAAGGCATAGTGGTACTGGTACACCCCTATCAAACAGTTTTTAAGCCTCTATTAGTCTCTTTTAGACGCTTTTAAAATGTAGAATTCTTAGCAACTTTGCCACAAGAGGTTTCTCTTTCTGGCTCTTTCTCTTTTTGATCTCCTGACCAAAGGAAATTCAAATTCCTGTCCCTTTGTCATATATTTTAGTTATTTCTACCTGAAATCCCCTTCATGGCTTCCCATGAATTTTGGGGTAAATTTTACACTTGATCTTAGCCAAAAGGCCGAGAAGCGATTGGGGTAAATTTTAAATCCTTAACTTGAC
Source organism: Miniopterus natalensis (assembly GCF_054644295.1). Taxonomy (NCBI): domain Eukaryota; kingdom Metazoa; phylum Chordata; class Mammalia; order Chiroptera; family Miniopteridae; genus Miniopterus; species Miniopterus natalensis. Next base: position 5,799,341 of record NC_142096.1, read on the forward strand.
CAACAAGGTCCTGTGTCGGTTGGCCCTGCCCCTCCACCTAAGCTGACTTTTCATCACCCACTGCTGCCAGTTGCCCACCTACCGCCTCCTGGAGTCTTTTCTGTGGTCTTTCAACAAGTGCAAATCTGTCCTGTGCGCTACAAATGTGCCCTCCTCGGTGATCCTTTCTCCAGGTGACCTTCCTCTTGTCCTTCAGGTTCAGGCTATTTCACTTGTCAAGTCCTGCTTTTCTCTGCTCTTATTGTACCTGACTCGTCACCTTTACTACCCTTACCTGAGTAATTTTTGTTCACCTTCTGCATCTCCTAGTAAGGTGAAAAGGGCAGGAAATATATCTGTGTTGTTCACTGTTCTATTTCTAACATCTGTCACAATGAATGACACAAAATAGGAGCTCACTAAATAGTCATAGAACGTGCTACTCAGTAAATAGCACATTTAGCAAACTCTTGGTTACTAGAGGAGAAAAAAATGAAAAGGCCAGCTTTTAACTTGTCTTCAGTTATAAGCAATGGAAAGAATTTCTAGTCATTGTGATTTGAAAAAAATAACCCACCATTACAAAGGTGGTCAATTGGATAAGCAAGATGAGTTCTCATAGATTTGAGGCTCATTCTATACCGAACTTGGACTTCTAAAGTTCAAAATGAGGGACTGTGTGTTGAAATGTGTCATCTGATTTCAATTGCCATGGGAAGGGAGAGATTATCTCTAATATACTCTAATATAGCCAGATTCCATCTGTGTAGAGTGTTTCGGTCAAAATCAACATCTTGAATTTCATTAGGGAGCACTTGCAGTAAGGCTTGCAGATGTAATTTGCTGCATCCAGCTCACACCTCTGAGCAGATGGGTTTCTACACTGTGCCTAGCAGAGGTTTGTTTTTTCTTCTTTGAAAGATTTGCCTGCGACTTTAATAAAATATTTTGACAAATGGAATATTGAGATCATTTATAAATTAAAACTTTGCTGTTGTTGGATTTAGTGAATTTTAATAGAAACCGATGTGAAAATCGTTGAGCATTTATGAAAAATAAATTAAAACTTTGCTGTTACTGGATTTAGTGAGTTTTAATAGAAGCTGATTTGAAAATTGTTGCGCACCTATGAAAAACATGAGGACTATTTTTTTCATGTAATTCTGGTTTACTTTAGTGGTTTATATGTATTGTTCCATTTTAGATTTTTAAAAATACCACTGTTTGATAATTATAATTTCCTCTTGTCCTGAAAGATCATGATAATCTACTGTAATAGTTTCTTTCCAGTTTTACTGAGTGTCTTTGACTTTAATCTTTAAACCATATGTAAATGGGATTCCTTAGGGAAAAGAGGGAGTTCAGAAAAGACCTTCAGATTTCTTCTCGATGTTGTTGTTTTTAAAATAAATCTCTTGAAAACCACTGTATATGTGTTACAAAAGAAATTAAGCTGTTGAATTGCCTAAATGAGTTAATATCATTGTGTCGCTATGGATGTTATTCTCTTCCCAGTAGCTCACATCCAGCCTGCTCCGTCATTTGTTTAGCTATGGATTCTGTGACATTTAAATGTGGAAAGGGGGCCTTCTCTTACTTATTTTCTGTTAATCAGTTTTTCATTTTCTACCCCCAACACACTTATTTTTAAAACAAAAACCAATATGGCAGATCTAATATGCTGTCATATTTTGGCTGATCACCTTTTGAAAATAAACAATGTAATTTATATTGTCTTAACATCTTAAAAATGTGTTTTAAAAATCATAGCAAGGTAACATTCTCATTAAAGGAAATTAATTTTTTTATTGAGTTGTAATTAACATATAACATTGTATAAATTTAAGTTATAAAACATTGATTTGATACATTTGTATATCACAATATGATTACCACAGTAGCACTATCTAACACTTCTGTCAAGTCACATAATTATATTTCTTTTCTGTGGTGAGAACATTTAAGACCTAGTCTCTTAGCAACTTTGGCATATATAATATAATGTTGTTGACTGTAATCACTATGTGTGCTTTAGATCACCAGAACACATTCATCTTCTAGTTGCAAGTTTGTACCCTTTAACAATATCTCCCCGGTAATAATGCCAACTTAATTTAAAGTTGTTCATCCATCTAAGTTGTCTAACTTATTGGGACATGTAGAGTTGTTCATAATACTGCTTCCAAATTCTTTTAAATTTTTATAGGGTTGAAATAATATCTCTTCTTTTATTTCTGATTTTGGTAACCTATGGATTCTCTCCTTTTCTGTCTCTGAAGGTTGTCAGGTTGCTAATCCATTCATAGAACCAGCTTTTAGTTTCACTGTTTTTTTCCCCATTTTTCTGTTTTCTGTTTCATTGATTTCTGTTCTAATCTTTCTTGTTCCTTTTTTCTACTTGATTTGTTTTGCTTTCATCTTACATTTTCTGGTTTCTGAAGGGGGAAATTGAGTTTATTTTATTTTATTTTTTATTGAATTTACTGGGGTGACATTTGTTCACAAAACCACACAGGTTTCAAGTGTACAACACAACAAATTATCATCTGCACACTATCGTGTGTCCATCGTCGAAGCAAAGTCTCTTTCTTTCCCCAGTTATCTCCTCTTTGCTCATACCTCTCTATCCTCAACCCCCTTTCCCTCTGGCCTTCACTTTTACTGTTGTCTATATCTATGTGTTGTATATATGTGTGTGTATATATATATATATATATATCACATTTATTGATTTGCAGATACTGTACCAACCTAGCATCCTCAGAATAAATTCTACTGTACCATGGTATATGACCTTTTTAATGTACAGTATTATTGGATCTGGTTTGCTAAAATTTTGTTGAAGATTTTAGCATCTATGTTCATCAGGGATATTGGCCTCTAATTTTCTTTCTTTGTAGTGTCTTTGCCTGGTTTTAGAATTAGGATAATGCTGGCTTTGTAAAATGAACTTGCAAGTCTTCCCTCCTCTGGAAGTTTTTGGAATTGTTTGAGAAGGATAGGTGTCAGTTCTTCTGTGAATGTAAGGTAAGATTCTCCTGTGAAGACATCTAGTCCAGGACTTACATTTGCTGGCAGGTTTTTGATTACTACTTCGATTTCATTAGTTGTGATTGCTCTATTCAAATTTTCTGATGCTTCCTGATTGAGTTTTGGAAGTTGTATGTTTCTAGAAATTTGTCCATTTCACCCAGGTTGTCTAATTTGTTGGCATATAGTTGTTCATTAGTATTTTCTTACTATCCTTTGTATGTCTGTGGTGTCTGTTTATAAAATGAGTCTGGTTACAGGTTTGTAAATCTTGTTTATCTTTTCAAAGAACCAGCTCTTGGTTTCATTGTTTTGTTTTGTTTTGTTGTTTCTTTAAGTCTCTGTGTCATTTATTTCCACTGTAACCTTTATTATTTCCTTGCTTCTACTTACTCTGGGCTTTTCTGTTGTTGTTCTTTTTCTAGTTCTTTTAGGTGTAGGCTTAGATTGTTTAATTCAAATTTTTCTTGTTGCTTGAGGTAGGACTGTAATGCTATGATCTTCCCTCTCAAGACTGCTTTTGCTGTGTGCCATACATTTTAGGTTGTTGTCTGTTCATTTTCATTTGTCTCCAGGTAACTTTTGATTTCTTCCTGGGTATTACTGTTAACCCATTCATTCATTGTTTAGTAACATGTTATTTTGCCTTCATGTTTGAATGTTTTTCAGTTTCTTACTGTAATTGATTTCTAGTTTCATACTATTGTGGTCAGAGAATATGCTTGATATGATTTCAGTCTTCTTGAATTTATTAAGACTTATTTTATGTCCTAACGTGATCTATCCTTGAGAATGACCCAGTGTGCACTTGAGAAGAACGTCTGTTCTCCTTCTTAGGGATGAAATGTTCTGTAAATATCAATTAAATTCATCCGATCTAATGTGTCATTTAAAGTTGTTTATATTGTTGATATTTTGATATTTTTTGTTGATATTTTTTGTCTGGAAGATCTATACTTGATGACAGCGAGGTGTTAAAATCTCCTGCTACTATGACTGTATTACTGTCAATCTTTCTCTAAATGTCCACCAAGATTTTCTTTATATATTTAGATACTTCTCTGTTGGGTGCATACATGTTTACAAGGGTTATATAATCTTGTTGGATCAATCACTTTAATATTATGTAGTGACTTTGTCCCTTGTTACAGCCTTTATTTTGAAGTGTATTTTGTCTGGTAAAGGATTGCTACCTCAGCTTGTTTCTCATTTCCATTTGCATGGAACATTTTTATCCATTCCTTTACTTTCAGTCTTTGAGTATCTTTTGATCTCAGGTGGGTCTCTTGCAGACAGCGTGTGTGTGTGTGTGTGTGAGAGAGAGAGAGAGAGAGAGAGAGAGAGAGAGATTTTCTTATCCATTCTGCTACCCTAAGTCTTTTGATTGGAACATTTAATCTGTTAACATTTAAGGTTATTATTATTTTAATTTTTTTTAATCCTCACCCTAGGATATGTTTAGATTGACTATCTTTCTGAGAGAGAGAAAGGGAGACAGAGAGAGAGAGACACACACATCAATGTGAGAGAGAAACATCAGGGGGTTGCCTCCTGTGCATGCCTTTACTGGCTATTGAATCCGAAACCTTTTGGTGTATGGGATGATGCTCCAACCAGCTGAGCCATCCAGCCAGGGCTAAGGTTATTATTGATAGGTACTTATTTATTGCCATTTTATTTTGTATACCTATGTTCCTATCATTTTCTATTTCTTCTGCTTTTTTTTTTTTTAAAAACATTTTTATTGATTTCAGAGAGAGGAAAGGAGGGGAAGAGAGAGAGAGATAAAAACATCAATGATGAGAGAGTCATTGATTGACTGCCTAGCCTGCAACCCAGGCCTGTGCCCTGACTGGGAATCGAACCCCGATCTCCTGGATCCTAGGTTGATGCTCAACTGCTGAGCATCGGCTGGGCTCTTCTGCTTCTTAAAGCATGCTCTTTATCATTTCTTGTACTTCTGGTTTGATGGTAATGAACTCCTTCAATTTTTTTTTTTGTCTGTGAAGCTGTTTATTTTGCTTTCAATTTTGAAAGATAGCCTTGCTGGATAGAATAGTCTTGGTCGTAAGTCCTTGCTTTTCATCACTTTGAATATTTCATGCCAATCCCTTCTGGCCTGAAGTGTTTCTGTTGTGAAATCATCCGACAACTTTATGGGAGCTCTCTTGTAGGTAACTAACTGTCTCTCTCTTGCTTCTTTTAAAATTTTTTCTTTGTCTTTAACCTTCGCTATTTTAATTATGATGTGTCTTGGTGTGGGCCTCTTTGGCTTCATCTTGATTGGGATTCACTGTGCTTTCTGCAGTTGTTTGTCTTTTTCCTTAACCTGGTTAGGGACGTTTTCAGCCATTATTTCTTCAAACAGGCTCTCTATCCCTTGCTCACTTTTTTCTCCTTCTGGTACCCCTATAGTGCAGATGTTGATACACTTGATGTTGTTCTAGGGGGTCCCTTAGACTTTCCTCATTTTTAAAAATTTTCCTTTCTTTTTGATGCTCTGCTTAGGTGCTTATTGCTATCTTGTTCTCTAAACCACTAATTTGATCCACTAATTCATCTAGCCTGCTGTTGATTCCTTCTGTTGTCTTCCACCTTTCAGATATTATATTTTTCATTTCTGACTTGGTTCTTTTTTATGGCTTCCCTTTCCTTTTTAATGCTTACCATCTCTTTGTTTAAATTCTCACTGAGATTATCCTTCCTTCTCCTAAAATCCTTGAGCATCTTTAAACCATTGTTCTAAACTTTGCATCTTGTATCTTGGTTACTTCCATATCATTTCATTCTCCTTAGGATTTCTCTTGTTCTTTCTCTTGCATATTTATTTGTCTCCCTGCTTTGTCTCTTTGTGTTAGGTAGATATGCTATGACTCCCAAATGTGTTTTGATGGCTATGATGTAGGTGTCTTGTTGAGCTCAGTGACACAATCTTCCAGACTACCTGAGCTTGGTGCTCCAGGAAATGTTTCTAGTGGGTTATGTGCACCCTCCTGTTGTAGTTGAGTCTTGAGTGCTGTTGGCCCTTTTGCGGTGGAGTTGTTAACCCTTCAGGCTGGCTAACTAAAAGGATAACTGTCAGTCACTGTGTATGAGTCACTGTGCAGGAGCTGACCCCTGAGGCAGAGTTGTTCCACCAGTTAGCATTTCTTGGATCACATAACATTTGAAAACTATATATAGCTCACTACCAGTTTTAAAATGTGTAACCTCAAATCTTTCCAAAATATTTTAAGGCAAATTTGACAAAGCCTTTATTTTGTAAATAGCATGGAACTTTGTATAGGTTTTTAAATAATTTTAGAATTAGTTACAGATAATTTAAAGTTTGTTGTTACTTCTTGGGGGCAAAATATTTTAAGTCTTAAAAGAGGCAGATTACCACAGTGCTGACCACATATTATCATGCAGTTCTCGTTTCCATTCAAGTTATTGTGGACTACTATGTAGCTAGATTATCCAAGTCTCAAGTTCAAAGTTTCTGATTTTAATTTTATTAGCTATATTTAGTCAAGACATTTTGAATGTTCAAATTTATGAGAACCTACCTTGTAGCATTCAGAGTATCACCTTTCATGACACAAATGCATATTTAGATTTCTTTAATATATACATTTATAGTATGATCCACTTAGTAAATAACTTAAATTTTGTTGGTTTCTTTTGTGTGTGTCACTGAAAAATAACACAAAACTAAAGGTACTGTGTGATCCTGGTTCTAATCTGTGTTGGCATGTTCAGCAATATAGGGAGGAAAAAGACTTTAAGGAAATATAACAGTGTTAATAGTACTTATTATTGGGAGTGACATTGTGAATGGTGGATTGTGACTGGTTTTGATTTTTATCTTTTATGTATTATATTTTCTAAATTATCTTCAGTAAGGTACTAATACTTCTCTAATTAGAAAGTAAATAAATATTTTCATTTGTTTTCAAATAATTGAGCTACTTACTTAACAAGAAGTCTGTACTATTCAGCCTATACTGACAGGTACTAATAGAATTACAAAGTCAAAAATACAAGTTGTAAGGAACATATTTTTCATCAAATTGGCATCCCAGTAATAAATGTTGATAGATATTTGAATCTGAGTATACTTTTAAGAGTTATTTCACAATGTACTTTTACTATAGCTACAATAAAAAGATATTCTTATCTTACAAATTTATATTAATGAATCTCTGATAAAGAAAATAGTATAAAAGAAAGGAATTTTGCTCTTAATCCTAAACTTTATGAGTGTTTATATTTTTATCAAGTGTATTTTATATAAAAATAATATCATACATGAGAATCACCAAGGGAAGGTACAGAAATGTATCTTCTGTCTTACCACCAAAGATTGTAATCAGAGATTCTGATTAAGTAGATCTGAAGGAGAAACCCAGAGTCTGTATTTTAGGTAAGCATTTGCATGATTCTGTGATCACCTTCAACCCATGCAAAGATTATTGCATGTTCCTAATTTAACACACTCTCTGTGGTCTTTAAGGTATAGTGCATTACATCCGCAGTAGTTACACAGTACAACCCACTAGGATAAAGGAAGAGGAAGTTAGAACTTCTATTTATATTTTTATCTCATTTCCTTCATTTCTGTTTCTCTGTGTTTTATAATGTATGTAGTTATTGATATAGTAGTATGTTATAATAAATACAAATATAAACAATTTTAGAAGGTAACAACATAACATGCAAATTGTTTAGCACATTACTCTCTGGGATACTATATTCGCTTTTAATGATGCTTTGTTGAATGTTTTATAATTCAGATTTAGAGAATAGACAACTAACTACCAAGTGACAATTAACTACATTTTTGTATGTGTGTTTCCCTACCATCTTTCATCCTCTTTATCAGGTGATGCTTTTCCTTGGACTATCAGCTTGCATCATTTCAGCGTATATACCCTTTTTGGAAAACAAGTGACACTTTGCCTAGTGGATCCTATGGGTTGTACCTCTACTCTAGCCGTTACATCTCAAAAACTGCTCACTACAGCACCTGATGCAAGACATTCATTTGTTGTCTGTCTCCATGTTGACCTAGAGTCGCTTGAGATAAAATGCTCGAACCCCCAGGTTGGTACATTTGATTTATGAAAAGAAATTTAAAATAATGTTATTTAAGAACAATTGTTATCCATTTTGTTGCAGGGTATTTCTTCTATTAAGTATCCTAAATTATTTTTAACAAGGCCATCAAGATCAGAATGGTTAGATTAAGAATTGCTTTGAAGCTCTCTCAAGTTTTGTAATTTAAACTCTTCTAAAAATGTAATGGTGGCAGCATAAATGCATCTTTTGGCTGATGGAATGAAATCAGTTGCAGATGTAAAGTTTTTAAACACTGATGAACGACTTTACCATCAGACTGGAGGAGTCTGTTGAAGTGATCAAATGTAATTTTCACTCAGATTATCATTCAGAACTTCTTTTGCTCAACATGTAATACATTTTTTTAAAAGCACTGTTTACTGTTTTATAAAGGCATTTTGTTATTCTCATAGCACTTCAGTTGGTGTAGGCCAAACGTAGTATTCTACAGTTTTACAGTTTGATTTGAATTTGAATCACCTCGGTTTGTGCAAATTATTAATTGCATAGAATTTAATACTTGTTTCTTTGACCTCAAGCAGACTATAGTATATTTTTTACATAGATTATCAGTGTTGAGTAGTATTTGAAATTTTATTTTTAAAAGAATACTTTTTGGAATATAACTGAATCTGACAGGTTAATATTGATAAATCTCTGTTTATCCCAGCATTATCACAGGCTTATAGTGTTTATAAGCCAGTTTTTAAAGTATGTTTTTTAAAGTGGGTTCAGCTACAACTCTGTGTTTTATAGAGCCTCCTTACTTATACCATCTTCTCTCCCTGTACTATATATTTTATAGCTTGGTTTAATTTTTCTATTTATTTGTGCATGTTGTAAATATTGGGCCTGCTATATATTGGCCATGGCCTTGTTATTAAAATGCATATTCTTGCCATTCTGCCCTGACCCACAGTGGCATCAGAGAAAATAATTATGAAATGACTTACCCTTTCATCGATTAGTTCCCGAATGCTGTTGCTGATACTTGCTTTAAAACATTTCCAAGAGGAAGGGAAATTATTATGGTTTGAATTGTGCCCCTCCCAAAAGATTCGTTGAATTCCTAACCCCCAGTATTTCAGTGTGTGACCTTATGTGGTAATAGGGTCATTACAGAAATAATCAAGTTAGAATGAGGTCATTAGGGTAAGCCTTAATCCATTGTGACTGATTTCCTTATAAAAATGGGAAACCTGAATGTAGACACACAGAGCAGAGTCAGTGTGAAGACCCATGGGGAGAGTGCCGTGTGAAAATGGAGGCAAGATTGGACTAATTCAGCTGTTAGCCAAAGAATATGAGGATTGCTGGCTACCACCAGGAGCAAGGAAGAGAGGAAATGAATTTACTGTCTCAGAGGGAGGATGGTCTGCTGATACCTTGATAAGGCACTCTAACCTCCAAAGCAGTGAAACAATAAATTTCTGTTGTTTTAAGCCATCCAGTTGATGATACTTCTGTATGGCAGCTCTAGCAAACAGATTGTAGAGAGATAGGTTCACCTATTTTAGATCCTTCTTCACAGAAGTTGTTAAAAAGGAAAGCATAAGAGATCTGCCTGGTGGCAGAAGCCTGCAACACCCATTCATCCCACTGATTACTTCTGTGTACTCTGGGGTGGGGGGGGCAAAAAGTAGTAACATAAAATATCTTTTTTAAAAAAATAATTGAATTGAGAAAAATCTTTAAGCAGCTATTACATTTTTTTTCATGAGGTATAAAGGAAAGCACACTGAATAAAAAAGGTAAGAATTTTCATTGGGGAAGTGGAAAGTATAAAAAATTATGATAAAGGCAATTTCAGAATTGATAAGGCAACACCTGAATGAAACAAACTGTACCCTGTGGGCTTAGAGGTAGCCTGCATATGACAGAGAATGAATCACTGAAATTTGAACATGGAATATAAAAATTACTGAATTTGAAAAACAGACAGGAAAAGGGTATTTACCTAAAGAACAGAGCCTCAGCGGCTGTGAGGTAAAATATTCTAATGTGTATTTGGAGTTCCAGAAGGTAAGGAGAAAGATTGGGGCAGAAAAAAAATTAACAAATAGTTGCATAAAACTTCCCAAATTTCCAAATAGATATAGGCTTTTACATATTCATGAAGTTCACCCAATTTTCAGAATGTTAATCTTTGAGGATAAAGTCAAAGAAAAACATGCTTGGACACATTGTGATTAAATACTGAAAAACGAAGATAAATCTTTTAGACATCTGGAAAGCAGCTACAAGAAGACATTATATATAGATTGACAATAATTTGATTAAATACAGATTTCTCATTAAAAACTGGAGAGGACAGAGACATTGGGGAAATATCTTTAAAAGAAAAAAACTGTCAAGTCAGTGAAGATATTCCACAGAAATCAAAGTGACATAAAGACATCATAGATTAAGGGAAACTAAGAGAGTTTGTCCCCAGCAGCATTGCTCTGCAAGAAATACTAAGGATGCTCCTCAGGGTAAAGGATAGTGATACTCGAAGAAAACTTGGATCTTCAGAAATGAAGAAAACCAACAGAATAACCAATAGCTTCATAAATAGTTTTTATTTTTAAAAATATGTATGACTGTGGAAACCAAAATGTGTAACATTTGCTGGGGCTTTCAAGGTTTGTGGGTGTGATACAGAAAACAGCCAGATTGTTGCCAGTTGAAATAGGGTTCTTCTTTGGAGTCCCAGAAGTGCATTTTGGGGACCCGTGTGTAGGAGGACTTAAGGCATAGTGAGTGGCAAGGTTTAGGGGAGCGAAAGCAAAGGACTGTTCCTCAGGGGCCCAGTGCCTCATCCACGAGCAGGTGGCTCAGACCCCTCTGCGGAAGCCCAGTGTCTGGGGCCTCAGACCTGCAGCCACACCTGTCAGGCCCAGGGGGCCGAGACCCAGAGGCGCAGAACTGCTCTGTGTCTGTGTCTCAACTCTGCGTCTGTAGGTTGGCGGGCAAGGCACAGTGGCGCCCAGGCCCTGACCAGCCTTCACTTGTGCCCACACTTGGGAACCCACGAGCACACCAAATGCCTCTGGACTTCGTTAAGCGTTGATTATATCTCCTTGGGTTTGGGAAGGGGTAAGGTTTCTTTCAGACTAACCCATCTTTCTAATTCTTGGATTTGTACTGGGCCCTCTCCCCATCACATCCCTTTCCTAGATTTTCCCAGGCTTGTCTCCTCCCCTGTGGTTACCATTTTGGAGCGCGCATGCCTCCAAGCTCTGCTTAGTCTTCTAGCTTCTGTGCATGGGCTTACCTCCCCCTGCCATGTTGGGTTCTACTGCACGTGTTCCCAACAGAGGACTTTCTCCTATGGTTTTCTCCTTCCCCTCATCATCACACTCTAGGGCTTTTGGGCTGGTTGTCCTCCAGGGAGATTGGAGGTTCTTCCTGCCCCTTTGGGGATTAAGTCCCTTCAGCTGAAGATGCAGCTGTCCCCTGGGGAGCCTATTAATGCTACAGCTTCCTAATTAATGTCTGATTTCATTTGCTCGCTTCCTTATTAGTAACTAGCTACCTCTGCTGACAAAATCATTAAGGTTACTGGGGAATATGATGGGCCAAAGGGACCTGTATGGTTGCCAGGTTTTTAAATGTCACACTAAGTGCACAATATAACTTTAAGTAGACTATGGAAGTTTATATATATGTTTGTATGGATACATACTTGTGTATATACATATATTATTAATCTCCTAGAGTAACTACTAAAAAAAATGCAAACATACAATCGGAGCCAGAGCTAATAGATTAATTAAAATGTAATAGTGCCCTGGCCAGTGTGGCTCAGCTGATTGGGCATGATCCCATGCACCAAAAGGTTGCTGGTTCGATTCCCAGTCAGGGTACATGCCAGAGTTGCATGCACGATTCCTGGCAGGGGGCGTGCAGGAGACAGATGATCTATGTTGTGCTCTCACATCAATGTTTCTCTCTCTGTCTCCTTCTCCCTTCCTCTCTAAAATCAATTTTTAAAAAGCTGTTTGTAAGAAATGGTAACAGAGTCACAAAAAACAGAGGATAGAAAGAGAAAAAACTAAGATCATAGGGTCTGAACCAACTTTATCAATAAACACATTAAATGTTAATGATCTTAACTAGTAGTGTTTACACCAGGAGTTTGCAACTATGCTCTGCAAAGCAAAGCTGGGGATATACATTTTTCACATATTGTCTAAGGTTGCTGCCATGCTACAACTGCAGAATTAAGTAGTAGGAGAGGATAATACGACTCACAAGGCCTATAATATTTACTATCTTACCCTTCACAGAAAAAGTTTGTTGACCTCTGTTCCAACTACTCCTATTAAAAGGTAAAGATTTATAGAATGCAGACAAAAGCAAGACTACTGCTAAAGAGAAACATTCGATATATAAAGAAACAATATAAATAAGTGCATAGGAAAAAAAATACACCATTTAAACAGTGTAAGAAGGCTTGACTTGCTTATTTTATATCAAATGAAATAGTCATAAATAAAAAGAGTATTACCAGAGTTAAAAAGGGGCATGAAACAAAAAGGGACAGAATTAGCGGGAAAAATATGATAATATTCAGTCATAGTAGGACATTTTTATACCATTTCTCTCAGTGATTATAAAGCAACTAGATGAAAAATAAGTAAGTGGAGATATAAAAGATATTAAATAATAGGTACTGCCATAGTCACATTAGGAAATTTTTATTAGGTCTTTCTCAGTATTTTATAAAGCCACTAGATGGAAACAAATAGATAATTGGAGATATAGGAAATATGAAGAATACTAAGAACTCTCCTAAACCTAATTGACATTTACAGAACACTGTATCCAACAACTGTGGAATCACATTTTTTCAGGTGTACAGTGTGATTTCATTGTGTTTAAGAGGATCAAGATTAATATAGTGTATTATCTAACCACAGTCAAATTGTATTAGAAATCAATAGATTATCTGGACATTAAACAATATGTTTTAAAATAATCTATGAATCAAAGACAAAATCACTTGGAAATTAGAAAATATTTTGATTGAATGACAATAAAAAGTGGATACAGCTAAAGCAGTTTTTTCAGGGAAGCATAATTTTAAATACTTACATTAGAAAGGAAGAAAGAGCTTAAATCACCCACTTAAGTTTTCAGTTTGGGAAGCTAAGAAAAAAAGGTTAAACCCAAAGTAAGGTAAAGAATGGAAATAATAAAGAGCAGAAGCAACTGGAACAGCAAAGAGAAAGTCAGTGTAAACCACCAGTATGGGGAATGAAGGTGGAGGTTATCACCACAGACTCTGTCGACATTAAAGGCAAAAGAAGAGACTCATGAACAGCTCTGTGCTGACAAATGCAACAATCTAGGTGAAATAAACATTTTTATTGAAAAATAACTGTACAAAATGATACAAGAAGAAACAGAAAATCTGTGTATCTTTTAAGAGATACTGAATGTGGTCCTAGCCAAGTAGCTTAGTTGGTTAGAGCATTGTCCTGATACATCAAGGTTGCAGGTTCGATCACCGGTCAGACTACCTACAAGAATCAACCAGTGATGCATAAATAGCATAAATAAGTGAAACAACAAATCAATGGTTCGCTCTCTGTCTCTCTCCCTTCTCTCTCAAAACAAGTCAATAAAAAATAAGTAAAACAAGGGAGAATAATTATATGGTAATCTCAGTAGACACACGTAAAACATTTGATGAAATTTAACACTCATTTGTGATAAAAACAGTAAATTACAAGTATTAGAGAACTTTTTCAAACTGATAAAGGACATATATGAGAAAGCATATAGCATACTTAATGGTAAAACACTGAATTGTTTCCCACTGAGTTCAGGAAAATGCCCAGAGTGACTGGGCATTTTACCACCTGTTCTGTATCTGACTGAACCTCCTGGCCAAAGAAATCAAAGGCATAAAGATAAGAAAAGAAGTAAAACTTCTGCTATTTACATGTGATAAAATAAAGGGTGGGGCAAAGGTAGGTTTACAGTTGTGAGTACACAAAGCAGAATTTATTCTTGTATTATTATTTATTAATTATTGTATTATTTTTCATACAAAAATTGTAAACCTTTTTCCCAACACTGTTTTATAGAAAATCCCAGAGAACTCTAGGAGAATATTACTAGAACTAATAAGCAGATTTATCAGTGTTGCAGGAGACAAGGTTAGTGTAGAAAAGTCAATTGTATTTTTATGTACTAGCAGCAAACAATTGGAAAATGGGATGAGATCATTTGCATTTACATTGGTACCAAGAAACATGAACACATGAATCTCACAGAGATGTCTAAGATCTCTACCCTGAAAACCACAAAGGATTGCTGGAGAGATATAAAAGTTCATAGACTGGAAGACTTGAAGATATTGGGCATAATCAAGTTTTAAAATTTTCTCTTTGAAAGACATATTAAGATAGCAAAAAGGCACACTTGGAGAAAGTAATTGCAACACATTTATCAAACTTCTCTACAGAATATTTAAAGAATCCTTTGTACTCAATAAGTTGAAACAACACTAAATAAAATAACAAGAAGACGAATAATGGGGAAGAGATTTGAGCAGACATTCACCATGTAAGGTAGATAGGTGACTGGTCAGTAAGGACATGCAAAGATGTACAACATGGTTATTCATCAGGGGAAAACAAAACAGGAAGACACACCACTGTACATCTACTAGATTGGCTAAAATTAAAAAGACTGAATGTTGTGAACCAACTTGAATTCTTTTATATTCCTACTGATTAGAAATTTAGAAATTTCTAAGAACAACAATAGAAATTTCTGAAAACAACATGGACTTACCATTCGACCCAGCCTTTCCTCCCAAAGTATTTCCTCAGAGAAACAAAAATATGTCCACACAGACTTTTACACACATGTGTTTAGCAACTTTGTCTGTGTAGCTCAAAACTGAACACCATCCAAATACTTCTCAATAGGTGAATAATTAAAATATCTCCTGTACATACAGTGTGATGCTATTCGGCCATGAAAACACTGAATTGTTGATAAAATGCAGCATCTCGGATGCATATCGCAATCATTGTGCTAAATGAAGGAAGCCAGATCAAAAAGGGTACTGATAATTCCATTTATATAAATGTTAGAACATGTTGAGTACTGCACTGTGACAGAAAGCAGGTTCCTTGTCTGGAGGCAGGGCAGGGAGAGGGAAGGAGAGAGTAATAGGGAGGGCAGATTACAAAGGGATACGAAAGACTGGAGGTAATAGAAACAAAATACTCATAGTTTATCTGTAGTAGTAGCTTAATCCTGGCATGACCAACAGCTAACTGCTGCTTGGAGTTGTCTCCCAGAGATCTTACAATTCAGGGCCTTAGGAAAGACCATTGTAGCCTTGGGAGGACTATCCTACTCTACATGTTCTGGTCATCCAGTCATCCCAGCTGAAGATAAATTCTGCTACCGTTATGGTTTTAGCCTGGAACTCCACTATTATTAATATTAATTTATTTTCTTTTACTTTTGAGATAATCGTGTTGTGATTTGTATGGAATCATATTAAATGTAATACTGTGGCTCAAAACTAGAGCTCTGGGATATCTTCTTTACCTTGTTTGGAACTAAACTCAGATTTTGTTGTTGTTTAAATATAAACCAGTTCTAAGAGTCATCACACAGATAGGGCTTATGTTAGGCCTGCTATTTTCTAACGTCTCCTCCCTCCTTTTGTGCCTTCTCCTGTCACCTGCCTCCCAGCGCATCCTTGCTGCTGCTCCCCAAATACCAAGGACCTTTATTTGAGAATAAAGGCTGAATGAACCAAGGCTGAATGAACCTTATACCCTGAGAATCCCTTTTCACTCAAACTGTAATAATTCTTATGCACTCACTTAAATCCACGTTATCTTCTTGATAATTCCTCATAAACCAACTTCTGTTACATTTTTACCAGGTGCTATAAACAAAATTGATCACAAGGTTTTGGGAAGTTTAAGTGAGATATTTATGAAAAAACTTTGTAAATTCTATACTACATGAATGCCATTTTGTTAGTTGAGATTGATTCTGATATAGAATGTGAGACCCTTCTCATAAATTGGCCTGAATATTCCTGGTGGGATGGAGCAGTTCCTGAAAGAAGAGGAAGCCACTAGACAGGACAGCACTCTGAAGAATCCGTGTACTCAGGGATTTAGTAAGGAGTTCATGCTTTCTTATATTCCGGTGTGCCAGATTAACCAAACTTTGAATGATGAAACTTGAGACTCCAAATAAACTTCTTCCTTGTGAGTGGCTGCTTTAGCATATGCTTCCAGACTCCCCTCTGGATTCTGTCAAAATTACAAATGATGACTTGATTTTCCCCCCCACAAGTGAATTCAGTGAATATTTACTGAGTACTACATGTAAGCCAGAAATGAGGGGAACAAAGATGGGTAAGATAAACACATGAAGAAGGCAGTGCCTACGCACATCATAATCCCACTGTTGAAAGCCACAGATAAAGCAGATATTGAAGGTATCGTGAGATAAATGATGCATTACATACAAGAGAACCAAGATTTGACTTTTAGCTTACTTCTAGAAAACTAGAGGTCAGAAGAGCAACATTTTTAAATTGTGAAAAAAATTATATAAAGCTTTTTAACCCGGAATTTTAAATATAGCTTTTATGAATGAAGTCTAAATATATTCTTACATAAAAGAATCAATTACCAGTAGAACTGAACTACAAGAGATCCTAAAGTCCTTCATGCTGAAGGGAAATGAAACCAGATGTTTGAGCATCTTTTCAAAAGTTTATTGGTCGTTGAGTTTGCTTTTTTGTGAGTTGGCAATTCATATTGTTTACATTAATTTGTATTTTCTTGATTACTAATAAGGTTGAGCAGTTTTTGAATGTTTATTGGCCAGTGAATTTGCTTTTTTATAAATTGATAATTCTTATCATTTATCCAATTTTCTGTTAAATTTCTTAGCAGTTTGAAGAGCTTCCCTTATACTCTGTAAATACAAATCCTGTATCTGTAATGCACTTATTTGCCTTTAAACTTTATAGAATCTTTCGCCAAAAAAAAAAAAAGTTTAATCTTTCTTACTGAAATATATCTGTATCTCTCTTTATTTTCTGGGTGTCCTACCTTACAAAAAGGAATTGTGAGTCCGTAAAATACGAACACCCACATGTATATAGCATCCTAAAATTTCTTTTACTGTTACGATTTTTTCTCTTAAGATTAATGATGCAAACCTTTCTCATGAATGGTTGGTTGCTTATTAATCCATCTGCTTTTGATTTTTGTGTTTTTGTGAAGGACAGTACTTCTTGTCTTTTTTTGTGTGCCCTGGACTTCTTTGAGAATCTGATAGAAGCTAAGCTTCTTTCCCAGAACAATATAAATACTTAACAGTCGCCTTTGCATATATTATCAGAGACTGTGTGGACTTTTGATTGTAGTCAGTGTATAAGCTTCTTGATTCCATTTCAGAGAAATCCTACTTAAATACATACTATTCTTTTGTTTATCCGTTAGAATGACATCATAAGTGTTGATTTGGAACATTAATTAATTTCGTCCGTTATTGCACAGACACAGAGGCCTCAAGTAGTTTATATACTTTAAAATATAGCACCGGCTCTATAGGTAGGGCAGGCCAGGGAAACTCATTGTTATGTCAGATGTTGTTGTAGTTCTAGATATCAACGACGGAGCCTAAACTACTGTGTCGGTTCCGGGAACTCATTGCCATTTAAGGGCCTTGGACACAATACATGTTTAACCTGGTTGAGTATTCAGAGTTTTTTCCCCTAGGAATGATTTCTGTCAACTAGTTCCTACATCTTAACTGTTTTACCAAAGTTACACAATTCCCTTCAATCTCTTTAGACACTAGTCTCTCAGACTTAAAAATTGTGTTCATTCCAAAGTTAAATGAGCCTCTAGAATCCTCTTTAATACAGTAAAATTTCAGTTTCCCCCCAGCCAATAAACTGATGTAGTTTCTCTTCCTATAAGGCATTCCTAGGAACAAAATTATCCTTGCGTTTTTGGGTTTAAAGTATGTGGAACTAGAGGAAGGATTTTCTTCTTCTTTCCTGTCCTTTTATTGATAGTTTTCTTGCTGTAATCGATGTTCGGTTTTCACCAAAGCAATGGGATTTGGCACTACTGTCTAAGAACACAGTCATGCGTTCAGACAAGCCTGGATTTGGATTCTTGTACCACTTACTCATTGGTAATTTCCCTGAGCCCCTGATTTTCATTTTCATATTTTAAACAAAATTAGATATGGGTAAATATAATGTATAGTGTAATGCTCTATATGAAAATGTATATTTTTGGCGAAGAAACCTTTTTTTTGAAACTAAGTTTTTATGATTAGTAACAACCTGCATGCCAAATGAAATAAATAGCCTTTCTTGATTCGTGCTCACTTAGAGCCCTTTGCCCTGTTCAAAAGGGATCCATCATTGCTTGTTGAAATTTCATTCCTCGGTGGTTTCCACTGCCATTGTGTGCCCTGGTTTTTCTTACTCCTGTCTACCTTTGTGACAGCCCTTTATTGGACTCTCTCTGCCGATACCCTGGAAGACAAGCTCCCCCTGACTGAGTAGCCTTCCGTTGCCCTGCCTCGTGCCTGCATCATGTGCTGCCCTTGGGCTTTGCTGTGCTGCTCTTGGGACTGCAACGGCCTCTGCACCCACCCGAATCCTGCCTGTCCTTCAGAATGTGTCCCTGAGGCCCGTCAGCCTCTCCAGCCCAGCTAAGCCTCCTTTCTGACTGGTCATAGATGAAATGAGAAACTGTGTGTGAAATTAAGTTTTAAACAATAAAATGTTACATTTTTATATCCAGTCAGTATTTGATACACCAGGTGTTATTGATATTTAATTATTTTCATGCATAACCCGTATAAAGCTGCCTCTCGTGCTCATTTTTAAGAGATCTTTTAAGAAGTTGTATTGGGCTATACTTAGATATACTAAAGTGCACATGCGTAAGTTACCTACTTTGATCGTGTTCGGCATGTGCACGCCCGCGTAACTGCCCCACAGCCAGGGTGACGCGCAAGTCCTTCGTCCAGAGCGAGCTTGGCCCTCCCTTCACCCCTCTTGCGCCTCGGGCCCCCGCCGACTCTGCCCTGCTTTTTATCATTTGCGGGGACCCTGTGTGAGTGGAGTCATGCAGTTATATCCTCTCTTATTCTCTCTTTATGCAGCAGAGTTATTTTGGATTCATGTTCGAACCCACCATTTATTTCCTTTTATTGCTTAGTGTCTTTCTGTTGTGTGGATATACTGTACATTGTTTATCTACTTATTGATGAGCATTTGAGATTTTCCCCCAGTTTTGGACTACTATAAATAAACATGAGTATTTGTATAAGGTCTTTGTATAGACATAGACCTTTATTTTTCTTGGGGAAACACTTAGGAGTGAAATGGCTGGATCATATGGTGGGTATATGTCTTTTTCAGACTCTGCCGGACTACATTCTAACTTTTGCATTCCCATTGACAGTAAACGAGGGCTTCTGTCGCTCTGTATTCTCACCTGTACTTGGTACAATTGGGTTTTTAGTTTTAGATATTTTAATAGGTGGGTAGCGGTAGCTCATTGTGGCATAGTTTTTAATGCACTTTAATGGATATGAGTTGAACATTTATCTTTAAATTTTTTGCTTTATTTTTTTAAACCTCTGATTTTGGGAAGTCTCAATTCTGTGATAGCAACTCTCTTCTTTGAAAATAAAAATAGGTTTTAAGTTTATGTCAGAGTTTGCTTGGTGTGTTAAATACACAGTGTACTTGGTGACATTCATATAGAATTACTTAATGGTAACCGTTAAAATCAGAAGTAATGACAATAAAGCAGCATCAGTCCCTTAAGTAAATAAACCTTATGCCCCTAGAAGTATTTAGAACCTGTTTTCTTTGGTTTATGCCTTCCTTATTTGTCAGTTCTGATTGTTTAAGAAAAAGTAAAATAATCATTTTTTAAAATTTGATTTGCAACAAGATTGTTTCTTTTTAAAGAGACCTTGTTCATGGTTATGAAGAACAAAAGAATTTGAACTAAATTTTTTCTAAGAGGTTTTTTTGTAAGATCTCTAGCCATTAGATTATTTTTTTAACAAAAAGAGCTATAACCTGAGATTTGAGACTTCATCACACAAAAAGCAAGAGAAAACTGTAACCCAGTACTGTTTTATATCAAATAAGGATTGACAACAGTGTTTTTATGCATCTGTTCTGCCCACATAAGAAGCCAGCTTTATCATCTGGATGTGTCCTGGGGCTGAAACTTTTTATAAATATAAGAATTTTGCTTTTTTTTTTTTTTTTTTAATGGCAAGCAGAATATGGTATCCAGCTGTGGATTTGCTTATATATTGTGTTTGCATTTTTTCCCTGGGCTTGTTTTATACAGTATATGGCAATATGTTGTCATACAAATTCCATGATTAATGCTTATTTATGAAATCTTGTGTAAATATCTTAGAACTTAGTCAAACAATGTGCAAGTTAAACATTTTTTTCTCTGAATATTGGAATGACAAATCCGAGGGGAATAGTAGGTTGGATGGCTTATGTTCTTTATCTATAAAAGTCTCATATTTAACATTTTCCCTTTACTATTCTGTTATATATATATTTTTACTTTATTTTGCTGGACAGGAAATCCAGTTTCAGATATATGCCCAGAGAAATAGAATTTAAATGTGGGACTCATAAGGATATAAGAATGTTAATTATTTCATAAAACACTAAATAATCATATTCGCTGAGATACATTTGATTTCTAAGTTTGATTCTGGCCTCTGCTAAGAGGCGTCTCCCTGTGTGCACTTTATTTGCACTTTAACTAGTCTCCTGTCCTGGAGTAGCCTGTCGCATTAGCGTGATCATAGCAGCACTACTTTCCTGCGCTAGTGCTAAGTTGCTTACAGAGCATCCCACTGGGAATGAAACAGATTTCAAGTGCAAAGAATTCATTGCATCTGCTTCAAATTCAAGTTATGATAAAATGCTTAAAATTCTAAATTTGTACATATGATTTTCCCCCTCTGTATCTCTCATCAGAATCCTAGTGTGGTGATAAAATATTCATGATCATATGTAATAATTATATATCATAGATTATAGATCATGATATATAATATGATCAGTAAAAATTCATAGATTTTAAAAATATATATATTGTTTCCCTGGACTTGTTTCAGTTTCCTCACATTTAGTCGGTTGTGCCTAGAAGTTGAAAGACTTGTCCCCCCTTTGTCTCCGTCGCAGGTGCAGCTCTTATATGAGCTGACGGGCATTATGAGCAGAGTGTGGAACAGGATTCAGAAGAGAGGCGCCCTCGGCCCTTCGTCAGCCTGTGCCGAGGCCATGGCAGGGCCCGCTCCCAGTTCTCCAGTTCGCAGCAGCGTAGGCACAGCTCCTCCAGACACCAGCACGTGCAGCCCATCTGCTGACATTGGAACTACCACTGAGGTAAGTGTTTCTGAAAAATCCTGTTCCCACATGAGGGGTGATGTATACCGCAGGGTGCCGCGTCAGGATCGGGAACGAAGGTGACCTCACCTCTGTGGAAGCTGGCAGGGTCCGAAGGCGCGAGATGGTGGCAGCGGCTGCGCATTCGCCGTTCCTCCTGCTCCAAGCGTTTCAACCCATGTCAGCAGGAGTGACGCGGTCCAGGGCGCGGGGGTGCTGGGGAACGGGAGAAACTGAGGCACAGCCCAGTTACGCTTCCTCAGAAGCGCGCACGTGGAACTGGGTGCAGAAGGGACTCATGCTCCCCCTTCCCGTACCCTCTGCGCCTCTACCCCTCTTTTGAACCAGGTGGTATTGTTATCTTTACATTAATGGTTTTCAGTTCTGTCAGACCGAGTGCTCTCCTGTCTTCTGATCATTTTAAAAGCCTTTCTTTTTTTTTCTTTTTCTTTTTCTTTTTAATCCTCACCTGAGGATATGTTTTTATTGATTTGAGAGAGAGAGGAAGGGAGAGAAAGAGAAAGAGAGAAACATGATCAGTTGTCTCCAGTACTCGCCCCTTCATTAACCAAAGTGAGGAAATTAAGAAAGGGAGAGATTGCCCGGCCAGTGTGGCTCAGTTGGTTGGGCGCCGTCCCGTGCACCTTGGGGTTGCCAGCTGGATTCCGGGTCTGGCAGGGCATATGCCTGGGTTTCAGGCTCTGTCCCTGGTAAGGGGCTTGCAGGAGGCAGCCAGTCGATGTTATGCTCTCACATTGATGTTTCTCTCTCTCTCTCAAAATCAATTAAAAAAATATCTTTTAAAGAGATTAACAAAGGAAGATATTTTCTCAATCACTTAAAGAAGAAATTCTGATTTTTTTTAATAACTTCCTTACATGACTAACTAAAATTAGAATGTTGAGGATTTTTTCTGATTAGGTTTTAAAGATAAATAATGAAAGTGCTCCTAGTGGATTTGTTAGTTTTGTGTTTGCTGTAGATTTAATATGATCTGTGTAAAAAAGATCTGAAAGTGAAAGAATCTTAATGCAAAAGATGCACTTGTTAATTTTCAAGAAAGACTGTAAAGCAGCTTATAGAAGGCAACAGAGTTATGGGGGAAAAGTGGCAAATATTTTCAGAACGTACCTTCTTCTCTTCTTTACGTAGTGTGGTGAAGAAAGAGGTAATTACTAGCAGTCCAATATGGATATGAAACCCACCATCATGTGAGAAGGTTATTTCCCTAGAAGTATCTTAAAATAAGTTAGCTGGTTTGTTTTTGCAAAGACTGTTATGAAATGATGATCAGTGTTCAGGCTTTGATCTACCTTTACAACTTTCAGGAGGTATTCATGTATTGAATACTTGTTTCTCCTCTCGCCCTCAAGAAAATATTTGTGGAAACGAAGTTTAACTATGTGTGCATCTGAGTTTAAATTTAACTTCTTTGAGAATTAGCCAGCATGTGATGGCTTCAGAAAATACATTGTTTTCTCCTACATGTATAAATACTTTATGTGTGACTCAATCTGTGGTGGTTTTAATTCACCCAGAATTCAAAATCTGTGCCCAAGCTTTCATTCTTATTTCCCTGTGTTTATAGTGTTGCTAGAACAGTGTGTAATGACCTTTGTAATTTTCATTCCTTTTGAGTTCCAACATGGTAGGTATGTTACTGTGATCCTTCGAATTTGCATTTAAAAATATTTTTGTAATTTTGATGAATTTGCCTGTATATTTAAATGTTACTGAATGGAAATAAAACCTTGTTCTCAGCCCTGATGAATGGGGCTGGAAAGGGTAATAGGGGGAGTATAGACATGGATTTGGTTTTATTCATTCAAAAGCCTCTATGCCTATCTGGACATGGCATTCCTGGAGAGCTCTAGCATCCCTTTGCTCCTCTTGATAATTATGTCTTAATAATCTTTTGATTATAAAGACATTCTGTGAGCAACACTATTATGTAACAGAATATACAGTATCTATTTTGTGGTTAGTTATAGCTGTGCTTCCCTATGGTTTGCATGTCATTTGCATATATAGAAAATGATATTTGCATCTGGAGTAATCAGAAAAAGCTCTGAGTCACTGAAAGCTCCATCCACCCCAGGTCTCTCCCAAGGGCCAAGGGAATCGGTGCCTCAGCACAGAGGTGACACATCTCGTGTGTTGGCACACCTTGAGGACGCTCAGACTCTCTGACTTGCTCTTCTTTGATTAATATTCTCTGCGTATCTTTATTATGACTCCAGTAACAGAGTGTTGATGAATTCAAGTATTATTGTCACATTTAAATTGCTTTATAATTATATCCCCTCCATTATAACAAAACAGTGTTGTGACAGCATAGGGCCACTGTGGGAAGTCATTTACTTAGTGGGTCAGGGTCTTCGTCACACAGCCAGGGCAAGAAGGAGACGAAGAGGTCAACTAAAGTGATCTGATGGTCTGAGGACCCCAGTAGGTTTCAGGGAATGTAAGCCACATAGCGTATGACTGGCTGCTCAGCTACTTAGGGTTGTAGTGTCGTTCTCTCTCTGCACGACTTTGAACCACTTCTTTCGTCTGTGTGTACCCCCTGCCACTCTCATTAGCTCTCTAGTCATTTCCTCAGTTCCCTTTTTTCCAGTTTACCAAGCCATTTTTTAGCCATTTCTAACCCCCTTGGTGAGTGTTACAAGCAGGAGATTGGAGTGAGAGAGGAGAGAGAGGTTGGTGTTTTTCTTTCTTGTTCCCTCCCCATTTTGGTGCCCTTCATAGAAAACATCCATATTTCTTCAGTCTGGTGAAGCCTCAAGAGATTGTCCCTTTTGCTGAAGAAGCAGCTCTTTTTGGCTCCAAGCCTTATGCATAGGATTCTTTACCTTGGGCACTAAGCCTTGTCTCCAGTCCCTGAGTGCCTTTGCTCAAACCCCGAACCCTGACCTGAATCTGACACTTCCATTGGCCACCATGGGCTCACCCCCCACTCATTACCCTGACTTTGTGTTTCCTCTTTATTTCTGACACTTCAAGATTTTCCTTTATTTATTTCAAGGTTGGCTATTGTATTAGTCAGAAAAAGATAGCACTCTTACATCTGGCAGTTTTAGGAGAGTTTAATAAAAGGACAAAGGTGTTGACTGGGAAGGGAAACCACAGGAGATAGTCCAGTATCTGGATCTAGTAGCTCTGCAATGTTGTTCCTACTAATAGACTGAAAGCCAGGGAGGGAGAGGTTATCAGAACAGGGAATAAATACCCTGACTTCATTCTCTCCCTCATTTCTATCTCCTGCCACTGCTACTCATTAGCTGAAACCAGCTAGAAAGCAGAGGATAAGAATATTGATATATATTGTTACACTCCCAGGCACAGAGGGAAGAAAACAGTGGAGAGTAGATCTAGGCCAATGGAAAGACATACAGCACTTTCGTGTATTAAAACAAATTCTTATTGCATTTTATCCAAAATTTCTACGCTTTTGTAGTGGGGAGAAAAAATGTTCATTTCAGATGAGTCTGCCATGTTGCTTGATTTAAAATTTCTTTGTCACTGAGCACTAAGAGCTGGTCTTTTGCATCTTTGTTTTTCTTTCTCTGCCTTGTACATATTATATTAGGTTCCCAATACCATTGATGAACTTTTTTTGGTGATTTTTTTGGGTGGTAAAATATAAGTACCTAAAATGTATTGTTTTAATCATTTTTATATGTACAATTTAGTGGCATTAAGTATATTCACAGTGTCGTGTCACCATAACCACTAGACATTTCAAGAATTCTTTCATTGTTTCAAACTAAAACTCTGTTCTCATCACGATGACTCTCCAGCCTCCCATTCTCCCATCCCTGTTCCTGGTAACCTCTATTGTACTTTCTGTCTCTCTGAATTTGTCTATTCCGGGTACCTCATATATGAGGAATCATACAGTGTTTGTCTTTCTGTGTCTGGCTTATTTCACTTAGTGTAATGTTTTTAAGGTTCACCCATGTAGTGGCATATGTCAGAATTTCATTCCTGTCTATGGATTGGTACTATTTTATTGTATGTATAAGCATATTTTGTCTATCCACTCATCTGTTGATGGATATCTGGGTTGCTTCTACCTTTTGGCTATAATGAATAATGCTGCTGTGAACACTGGTGTGCAAGGTTTGATTAACTTTTAATTAAATTTACCCTGAAGAAATTATATGCATGTTATATGACTTGTGTCTGACAAAACACTTCAGAACTAATGTAATACCAGGCATGCTATTTTAATTTTTCTTTACCTGTTGAAATATGTTGATATGAGGCACTTGGTATAAAAACTTGGGGGTAGAGGAAAGAAAGTGAATCCAGGATCTTTAAAGATGCTTTATCAGTACTGATTTTCTGATTCAGAAGAGCACATTTCTGTCATTTTAATGTGATTTGCTTAGTACTAGTATGGATGGCCTAGAATTATACTGACACTTAATATTATCCCCAAATGTATTCAAGTATATTTCTAAGATTTGGCAGAGAATGTGGGTACCAAAGGGGAAAAAAGAAAGAAAATTAGAGTAATGTGTTTAGTTTCTATAGTAACCTTTAAAGCAGAAAAATAGAATGTTAGTAATTTTCTCTAAGGTGTATTTTTTTTCTCTTGGGGAAAACTAGCTAAATTGTGTCTGCTGTTTCCCCACTCCTTGCCGTAGACCCTCTCCTAAGAATTCCCTTCCTCTGACTTTGGTATAATAATTTTGCAGAGTTTGACAAACGAACAAAGATGATTCTGTTAATTCTATCAACTTATATTTATGTAATTGAAAGGAATTGTTGGAGAGATTATCTTGACCAGCATCCTTATTTTATGTATTAGAAAATTGAAACACAGTGAATTGAAGTGTCACAGTTGGGACTGGGCCAGCTTATTTTAGCGTGTTTCTAAGTTAATGGAATCTGTGGAGGAGACTTTGGGATCAAACAACTTGAGTTTTTGTCTCTGCAACTTATGATCACATTATTTAACCTCTGTGCCATAGCTTTTTCATTTCATAGCTTTTTCATTTCATTTTTCATTTATAAACTTTTGTTAATATCCATCTCAGTGTGTTACTATGAATATTAACTTTGTGCAGTTTGTTCATATTCCCTATGAACATGCTATCCCTCTATGTATATATGTGTCCTTTAGTTTCAGTAAGATTTTCATTTTCTTTTTAGAGGTCTTACCCTTTTTGTAATATAGTCTTTGATATTTAATATTTTTTATTGAGATGATTATATACTTGGTTTTTTGCTTTATTTTAATATCACTAATTACTTCAATTGATTTTCAAATATTAAGCTGATCTTGCATTTCTTTGGTTTTTTGTTGTTGTTTTTTACATATAAGGTCATGTCCTCTCTGAACAGAGATAATTTAACTTCTTTTCCAATTTGGATACCATTTATTCCTTTTTCTTTCCTAATTGCTCTGGCTAGGACTTCCAGTACTATGTTGAGTAAATATTCCACTTAAGTTTTTAAATAGTAGGCAGTATTTTTAAGTTGAGCACAATTTTCTCTTTTGATAGTAATTTTGTGTGAAGGAAAACTTCTGGCATTGTTTCAGCTCTAATAAATTTTGTACAAATAGCAAAAGATGAAAAATTGACCCCCTGTTGCCTTTTCTGTTTCCATATTGGCTGTACTTTTTATGCTGTTTCTTTTCCATCTTAAAAAAAAGTGTTTAGTCAAACATTATAGGTTTAGAAGTAAAATGATTTATACTGAGAGGCTTCCATTGTTTCAGAACTGTAGGTGTGAAATAAGATTATATTATCTCAGTGCCATGCTGGATGTGAAATGTAGACTTTCCACCATGATCTGTCACTAATTTTATTTTTGTTTTCCAAGGATAACACTAATTTAAGCAACCGGTTCAGGGCTTGGTACAGAAAACATTTTACACACATTGTTTCTGAATACATGGATATTAAATAATTTGAGAATGTTAACTCATTATAATTAAATTAAGTCTGATTTATTATGGTACAGGGCATAGAGATGTATATGTTCATTAAGTCACTACAAATATATTTCGATGTAAATACTTAAAACTATGAATATGAGCTTATTTTTGTTTGTTTTTATTTCTTTAATTATTTTAAACATAATTTATAATTTTATCAGATCTGTTACATGAATTTCTTGAGAGTCTAAATCCTACTATTTGTTATGTTCCTAACTATTTCTTAGAGAAGATTGTTTCCTTATGTGTTATGTAATTTTATTTTGGGAGTTCTTTAATGGGACTTTACCTATGAAGTTCTTACATAGTGGTGATGGCCCGTTCCCCCAGAAGGGATTTTTATGCTTTTTTCTCTCAGGGACTTAAGGTCTATGCTCACCTTTTTACTGTTAATCTCATAGCTCTATTGTATATTTTCAGTTTGCTAAAAGTAGATCTTAAAAGTTCTCATCACAAGAAGATATAATTTGTAACTGTGTGGTGATGGATGATAACTGGACTTATTGTGGTGATCATATCACAATATATACAAGTATTGAATCATTATGTTGTACTTCTGAAACTAACATAATGTTATATGTCAATTATATATCAATTTCCAAAAAAAGCATGAGTAATAGTCTGAGAACTTGTTTGGCATCAGCTGCTATAAGCAACACTTGTCAGTTTTTCAGTTATTCAAGTGCAGTTAACCTAAACGGTAATGTGCCTCGATTATTTCAAACAACCCCTTAGAAGCAAATTTAGTTTAAACATTTTACTCATTTTCTATTTTAAGAAATCCACATTACAATTTTATATCTCCTGAATATAGACTTATTTCATTCAATATTTATCCTTAACATTTAGTGAGAAACTTTTATTTAAAATGTGGAAATGTTAGCATCTATGTTATCATCTAATCAATTAAATAGCTGTTGAAAGAACAAAGATAATATATTGAAGCAGATTAGATCAATGAAGGTTACCATTTAGTCTTTACATACCAATCAACAATATTATTTGTTTGTAATGCTTTTTCTATTTCTAAATAATCACATCAGATAATCTCTCTAGTTTTTCAATTATTGGTTTACTTGGTTTTGGTTTTTAAAATTCATATAGTTTTATTGTGTAGATATAATCTGAGGTCACCTTACATGTGCTGTGCTTATTTATATCAATTATGTATCTGAGCACCACTTTGAAATTGCAGTTTTGAATTTTTAAATTCCTAATTAATACTTGCATTTTTAAAAAAGTTCATGAAAACTGTTTAAACATTTGCTATTTAAAGTATAGTTTTTTCTTGCTGAGTTGGGTCAAAACTATTATTTTTAAATTGTTTTAACTGTAAAGAATTTACTATAAATGAATCTAGTTTTAAAAAGCACACTCTTAACAATTGTTTGTATTAAGTAGAAGTATTTGTTTATATGATCCTTGAATGATTTATACTTTAAACTATGAGTAATTCTTTTCATGTTGACATGTTGATAGGAAGCACCATACTTTTCAGTGAATATAGCTCTAGCTTCCTGAATATCCGTCTGGGTGGTGTAGAGGGGGAAATATGAGTGAGAGGCTTAAGTACTGAGCTTAAAAAACAGTTAATCATTTTTCCCACCCTTGCCTTGAAATAATGGGAGCAAAGGTAGTGGAAACCACAGCAGGCCACTTGTTACTGTTGACTTAAGTACAAACAGTGGTGGAAGTGTTTAGCCCTTTGGGAAGTTTCGTGATTGAACAAGAACTCTGGAGTTATTTTGATAAGGGAGGGTAGCAACGTGGCCAAGACTGTGATCATCCCTGAGGTCTGAAACAGGCCAAGGACGAAGGGCTCGAGTGTTTGCTCTTCCAGATGAACAAAGATAAATTCAGCTAGGAAAATAAACTCGGTATTGTGGTCAATTTGCAACAAAATGGTGAAGGAACTAAACTGTATATTTTGGAACTTGGCATAAAGAGGTGTGGGAAAATAGTTCAGCATCTCCAATTCTGGCTCAACGTTGCTATAGAATTGGAAATAGAGCAGAAAATTAATGCATAAACATATTTAACAATACCACACCAAATGTTGTAAATCCAAAATGAAAATCGAAACTCCGTGAGGAAAGAGAGTAAACCTTTTTCTCAGGAGTGCTTACTTGTTAAATGTGAAGCCACAATTTTCTTAGCATTCATACTGAACGTACCTAACTGTTAAAAATCAAGGTCTTAGTGATACGAGGTTGCTGTTTTCTCTGCAGTTTCCAGGCTCATGAGAATGATATTCTTCTGTTTGAGGGAGAATTAATTTATGAATGCTTCTGATCTAATAACCTATCTTTAAAGAAAGGCATACAGACTACCATATGTTGTCTTTTATTGAATTTTACTTTGTAAAATGCATCCTTTTCTGGGATTAGTTTGTGCTTTTCATTAGATGCTGTGTTACTTTAGACAGCTGACCAAAAACCTGAATTTTCCTATAGCTTCAGGTTTCAGTCCATAATTTGTTGTCACTGTAAATCCCAGGACACTACTGCTTTACTGTGCTAGGTGCTTAACTGTTCCAACAATAAACACTTACTTATTGATTTGTGAAAATCTTCCCCATTTGGTCTCCTTCTGGGGAGTCAATAAAATTGAATTTGATTCTGATTAAAAGATGTTGTAAATCTGGAGTTAAGGTAAAAACTTCATATAGTAACTGAATACACCTACTTAGGTATACGGATGGCATGTCTCTGGCAATGAGTGTAGGGTTTTTTGTTTTGTTTTGTTTAAGGTTTTACTTTCCTACTTTTAAATGCCAAGCTAATGGTTTGACTAAGAGATTAGTCTGAGAAACTACCCGTAGAAAATGGTACACTGATCATGTTATATTATCTTCTATCAAGTTTCAGGGGTTGTTTTGTTCTGGCTCTTGACAACTGCTAAATTACTCTTTGCATAGGAGTTAGAAGTTAAAAGTTGAGAATATATGGCACAGGGAAATGGGCTGAAATGAGAAAGATGACAAAATGAGACAGGCAAGAGGGTATGGGACCCCAGATTCTTAAGAATGTGAGTGGACAGTTTCTAAGTTCTGGTTGAGCTTGATGTTGATAATTATACCTCCTGTTTGTGAATTGTTTATTATAGGTAATCACTTCATATTCGTGTTCTTATTTAATCTTAACAACGCTAAGAGATAAATATTATAATAACCATTTCTTTAGAAGAGGAGACAACTATGAAAGATTAAATCACATAGCTAGTGTCTGATGTTCTTAACCTAATACATCATGCTGCCTACTAGACTAACTTAAACACTTAACTAATGCTTAAATAGGTATGCACATATTTTAAACAAATAATCATGCTATAGTGTATTGATTAGCATATGTTTATATTATTAGTTTATATTATTAGCATTGTGTATTAGCATAAGCATTTAAATGATTAGCATTAGCATATATGATATGGAAAAGTTATGGGTAATTAGTAAAGATTTTTTTAAGTTACAAAGTGTTGTTTTTTGTCAACCCAGGGAGATTCTGTACAAGCAGGTGATGACTCGCCATTCTCAGATTCTGTTACCTTGGAACAAACTACAAGCAACATTGGTGGATCCAGTGGACGTGTTAGTCTGTGGATGCAGTGGGTGCTCCCCAAAATTACTATAAAACTCTTTGCTCCAGATCCTGAAAATAAAGGCACAGGTACAGGCTTCCTTTTCTTCTGTACTGCAAAGATAAAATATCAGACTATTTTTAGAAAAAATAGTAGACTTAGTTTTATTTGTCATTGTCATATAAATTAAATAAACATCATTAGATCTAATTCAAGTGATTTCTATTAGCAATACTAACACTGAATGTTATACCTAAATTTTGTCCTGTTTGTATTAAAATTCATCCTAAAAGCCATGAGGTAATTTCTTCTTGGTCATATTGATGTATTATGTCATTGTCACTAAAAATATTGCAGACATCAATGACTGATATCAGATATAGCACATCAGACACTAATTAGGAACTCCCGTATCTTGAAATAGGTATCCTGTCTTAATTGTGAGGCCTAGATTGATGTTAATTTTACTTATTATTGTAGACTCTTGTGTAGGTAATGAACAGAAAGTTACAGTCTGTTTTTCGATGTCAAGAATACTATGCCTTTGATTGTGGGTCCAATATTGAAATTAATGTTTACTTCTTATTGCAGAGCTTTGTATGGTCAGTGAACTAGAAGATCTCAGTGCTTCCATAGATGTTCAGGATGTATATACCAAAGTGAAATGCAAAATAGAAAGTTTCAATATTGATCACTACAGAAGCAGGTAAATAATGAGTAATGATTACGGGAAAGGCTATATTTTCTTTGAGCAAAGTATAATAAGAATTTTTACATTTATATTGATTAGTTATGTTTTAGAAATACTGTACTTACTCCCAAAGAGGTTCTTAACAGATAAATTGGTTAATATTACTTGGTATTCATTCATATGTGGAATATAATAAAGTTTTGTTTCCTAAAATGGTAAATCTGTTCATAAATATCCACATTGCCTTATTAAATGACCTAAGCTGCTTTTCCTAATCATCTCACACGTTTGTTACGTGGGTTGTTTATTTGCTAAGGTGCCTGGGACACAGGTGATGGCTTTGGTTTTTGCCGTGTCCTCGCCATCCACTCCCTGTAGCAGGCTAATGTAG
Source organism: Miniopterus natalensis (assembly GCF_054644295.1). Lineage (NCBI taxonomy): Eukaryota > Metazoa > Chordata > Mammalia > Chiroptera > Miniopteridae > Miniopterus > Miniopterus natalensis. The sequence goes on from NC_142096.1 coordinate 5,831,505, forward strand.
ATTAAATGAAGCAGCATCTCATGTCCTTTTACACTCTGTAGACTTCATATTTCACAGATGATTAAAATACATGTGGCTGATGTTCCTAGAACCATATTTTTCCTTCCCTAATAAATTTCTATCAAAACTGATTATAAGCAAATATACTTTGTTTTTAATGATAAATGATAGTAAAAAATGAAGTTTTAGATACTTTCACAAAGTTATATAGTAATTTTGTCTATTTTCCAAATAAAAATCCAAATGCTTTTTGTTTTTTTTTAAATTGTTTTTAAAAATAGCATCTTATATTTAATTTCATAGTATTTTGGCATACCAACAGCCTTATTTATTTTTTCTCTATTCATAATATTCATTCAAAAATTATTGAGTGCCTGCAGAAGCACATGTTTCTACACCTTTATTGATGCATTATATACCCTAAAAACAGTCCTTTTTATTTAATAAGTTTCTAATTCTACATTAAAACATTTGCATTTTTATCCTGTATTACATATATAATATTGCTCATGTCAATAATTATCCAACTACCATAGCTGAAAAATTGTGTCATAATTGCCAAGCATATGATAATTGTTTCTGTTGTAGTAACAGTGAGTCATTAATTGATTTTTGATAATGGAATGTTTAGCTCTTTAGTTCCTTTTAAATGGTATGTCTCTAATACTCTTAAAATGACCCTTGCAAATGATACATGAATATTATAATTGAAATAATTTCTTAATGTAGCTGTTACAATCTGTGATCTAGATCAATGGCTTTTACTGTAAAATTTATGATAGTTTTAAGTATTTAGATAATTTAATCATTTAATCAAAATATTTATTGAGTGTGAATTATATGTCACACACTGCTAGACAGTGAGTGTATAGTGATTAACAAAAATAGACATAAATCATGCCCTTGTGGGCCTCATAATCTCATGGGTGAGAAAGAAAGAAATACTTAACCAAATAAATATATAATTATTAAGACAAACGCTCTGTGTATAACTACCAGGGTGTGATGCTCATGTAAATTGTTCTGTTGATTGCATTGTAAGGTCCACGTTTTAGTTCAGTGTAGTGTTGTTTACGTCATGCCTCTTTGAAATAGTTATATTTGCTCAATTTTTAAACTCAGAATAATTGAAGAGAACAGATAAGGTGAACTTATGTTTTCCAGGCCAGGGGAAGGTTGGCAGTCAGGACATTTTGAAGGACTATTTCTACAGTGCAAAGAAAAACCTGTGGTGAGACTCATTTAGTAATTATGATTTTTTGAAAATATAAACTGTTTATCTTTGTTCTTTCATGCAGTAGGATTAATGGTTACAAGAATTGGAGCTCAGAGTAATTTTTTTGACTTATTCTTCCAACATTACATTATAAAATAAAACTATTTTTTTAAGCTGCTTATGCTTTGTAACCATTTTTCCTGTCTAGCAATTAAGTAAATTTTTCCAAAGGTCAAAGGTAGGATTGCTTTTATTAATATACTTTATCATTAATGTATTATTATATTGACTTTTTAGAAGTTTTTCCAATTCATAAGTGAGTCATGTGGATTGTTCTTTATCATAAGCTAAAAGTAGTCATTTTACACTAAAAATACTTTAATATTTGTTCTATGTCCATTAACAATGCTCTTGCAGAAGATGGTCCAGACACAGGCCACACCTAGCAGAGGCTCAAATCTAAACTATCAAACTTGAGCAGGATTAAAACTGCCTAGATTTTTTTGCTTATGGCTTTTATTGCTTTTTGTCTTTTCACCTTCTTTGCTCCTGTCCATCACCTCAAGCCTTGGGA